>NW_027514971.1:0-102686 GCF_048772815.1 Callospermophilus lateralis | reverse complement strand
TGGCGAAAAACACTTTCGTTTGAAAGGGGTTGCCAAGCTTCCAAAAAACTACTAGTTTGCTGAAATCTCAGCAAACATTTTTTCACCAAATCTGGATGATACTTCGTGGTAATGATCAGTTCACTAATCCCACTTGGCTGCCCAATTTTTATTCTTCTAGGTTGAAGCGTTCGTTTCCAGTAACAGTTTGAATTTTTAGGTTTCACTCTGTTTTCTGCTATATAGTTAGATGTGTTTGAAACTCTAAATCAAACACGGTTTGTGGTAGCTCCATGAAACTTGACCAAATGAAGTAGTTCTAAGTTCTATCTGTATGGTTTGTTTCCTCTTGAAGTACCCCATGCAGAGACTGGCGAAAAACACTTTCGTTTTAAAGGGGTTGCCAAGCTTCCAAAAAACTACTAGTTTTCTTAAATCTCAGCAAACATTTTTTCACCAAATCTTGATGATACCGGGTGGTAATGATCAGTTCACTAATACCACTTGGCTGCCCAATTCTTATTCTTCTAGGTTGAAGCATTCGTTTCCAGTAACAGTTTGAATTTTTAGGTTTCAGTCTGTTTTCTCGTACATAGATAGCTGTGTTGGAATTCTAAATCAAACACGGTTTGTGCTAGCTCCTTGAAATTTGACCAAATGAAGTAGTTCTAAGTTGTATCTCTATGGTTTGTTTCCACTTGAAGTACCCCATGCAGAGACTGGCGAAAAACACTTTCGTTTGAAAGGGGTTGCCAAGCTTCCAAAAAACTACTAGTTTGCTGAAATCTCAGCAAACATTTTTTCACCAAATCTTGATGATACTTGGTGGTAATGATCAGTTCACTAATCCCACTTGGCTGCCCAATTTTCATTCTTCTAGGTTGAAGCATTCGTTTCCAGTAACAGTTTGAATTTTTAGGTTTCACTCTGTTTTCTCCTACATAGATAGCTGTGTTTGGAATTCTAAATCAAACACGGTTTGTGCTAGCTTCTTGAAACTTGACCAAATGAAGTAGTCTAAGTTCTATCTCTCTGGTTTGTTTCCTCTTGAAGTACCCCATGCAGAGACTGGCAAAAAACACTTTGGTTTGAAAGGGGTTGCCAAGCTTCCAAAAAACTACTAGTTTGCTGAAATCTCAGCAAACATTTTTTCACCAAATCTGGATGATACTTCGTGGTAATGATCAGTTCACTAATCCCACTTGGCTGCCCAATTTTTATTCTTCTAGGTTTAAGCGTTCGTTTCCAGTAACAGTTTGAATTTTTAGGTTTCACTCTGTTTTCTGCTATATAGTTAGATGTGTTTGAAACTCTAAATCAAACACGGTTTGTGGTAGCTCCATGAAACTTGACCAAATGAAGTAGTTCTAAGTTCTATCTCTATGGTTTGTTTCCTCTTGAAGTACCCCATGCAGAGACTGGCGAAAAACACTTTCGTTTGAAAGGGGTTGCCAAGCTTCCAAAAAACTACTAGTTTGCTGAAATCTCAGCAAACATTTTTTCACCAAATCTGGATGATACTTGGTGCTAATGATCAGTTAACTAATCCCACTTGGCTGCCCAATTTTTATTCTTCTAGGTTTAAGCGTTCGTTTCCAGTAACAGTTTGAATTTTTAGGTTTCACTCTGTTTTCTGCTATATAGTTAGATGTTTTTGAAACTCTAAATCAAACACGGTTTGTGCTAGCTCCATGAAACTTGACCAAAGGAAGCAGTTCTAAGTTCTATCTGTATGGTTTGTTTCCTCTTGAAGTACCCCATGCAGAGACTGGCGAAAAACACTTTCGTTTGAAAGGGGTTGCCAAGCTTCCAAAAAACTACTAGTTTGCTGAAATCTCAGCAAAAATTTTTTCATCAAATCTGGATGATACTTCGTGGTAATGATCAGTTCACTAATCCCACTTGGCTGCCCAATTTTTATTCTTCTAGGTTCACGCGTTCGTTTCCAGTAACAGTTTGAATTTTTAGGTTTCACTCTGTTTTCTGCTATATAGTTAGATGTGTTTGAAACTCTAAATCAAACACGGTTTGTGGTAGCTCCATGAAACTTGACCAAATGAAGTAGTTCTAAGTTCTATCTGTATGGTTTGTTTCCTCTTGAAGTACCCCATGCAGAGACTGGTGAAAAACACTTTCGTTTGAAAGGGGTTGCCAAGCTTCCAAAAAACTACTAGTTTGCTGAAATCTCAGCAAATATTTTGTCACGAAATCTTGATGATACTTGGTGGTAATGATCAGTTCACTAATCCCACCTGGCTGCCCAATTTTTATTCTTCTAGGTTGAAGCATTCGTTTCCAGTAACAGTTTGAATTTTTAGGTTTCACTCTGTTTTCTCCTACATAGATAGCTGTGTTTGGAATTCTAAATCAAACACGGTTTGTGCTAGCTCCTTGAAACTTGACCAAATGAAGTAGTTCTAAGTTCTATCTCTATGGTTTGTTTCCCCCTTGAAGTACCCCATGCAGAGACTGGCGAAAAACACTTTGTTTTGAAAGGTGTTGCCAAGCTTCCAAAAAAATACTAGTTTGCTGAAATCTCAGCAAACTTTTTTTAACCAAATCTCAGCAAACTTTTTTTAACCAAATCTGGATGATACTTGGTGGTAATGATCAGTTCACTAATCCCACTTGGTCTGCCCAATTTTCATTCTTCTAGGTTGAAGCATTCGTTTCCAGTAAACAGTTTGAATTTTTAGGTTTCACTCTGTTTTCTCCTATATAGATAGCTGTGTTTGGAATTCTAAATAAAACACGGTTTGTGCTAGCTCCTTGAAACTGGACAAAATAAAGTAGTTCTAAGTTCTATCTCTATGGTTTGTTTCCTCTTGAAGTACCCCATGCGGAGACTGGCGAAAAGCACTTTCGTTTGAAAGGGGATGCCAATCTTCCAAAAAATACTAGTTTGCTGAAACTCAGCAAACATTTTTTTCACCAAATCTGGATGATACTTGGTGGTAATGATCAGTTCACTAATACCACTTGGCTGCCCAATTTTCATTCTTCTAGGTTGAAGCATTCGTTTCCAGTAACAGTTTGAATTTTTAGGTTTCACTCTGTTTTCTCCTACATAGATGGCTGTGTTTGGAATTCTAAATCAAACACGGTTTGTGCTAGCTCCTTGAAACTTGACCAAATGAAGTAGTTCTAAGTTCTATCTCTATGGTTTGTTTCCTCTTGATGTACCCCATGCAGGGACTGGCAAAAAAAAAATTGGGTTGAAAGGGGTTGCCAAGCTTCCAAAAAACTACTAGTTTGCTGAAATCTCAGCAAATATTTTTTTGACCAAATCTTGATGATACTTGGTGGTAATGATCAGTTCACTAATCCCACTTGGCTGCCCAATTTTTATTCTTCTAGGTTGAAGCATTCGTTTCCAGTAATAGATTGAATTTTTAGGTTTCACTCTGTTTTCTGCTATATAGTTAGATGTGTTTGAAACTCTAAATCAAACACGGTTTGTGCTAGCTCCATGAAACTTGACCAAATGAAGTAGTTCTAAGTTCTATCTTTATGGTTTGTTTCCTCTTGAGATACCCCATGCAGAGACTGGCGAAAAACACTTTCGTTTGAAAGGGGTGGCCAAGCTTCCAAAAAACTAGTAGTTTGCTGAAATCTCAGCAAACATTTTTTCACCAAATCTTGATGATACTTGGTGGTAATGATCAGTTCACTAATCCCACTTGGATGCCCAATTTTTATTCTTCTAGGTTGAAGCGTTCGTTTCCAGTAACAGTTTGAATTTTTAGGTTTCACTCTGTTTTCTCCTACATAGATAGCTGTGTTTGGAATTCCAAATCAAACATGGTTTGTGCGAGCTCCTTGAAACTTGACCAAATGAAGTAGTTCTAAGTTCTATCTCTATGGTTTGTTTCCTCTTGAAGTACCCCATGCAGAGCCTGGCGAAAAACACTTTCTTTTAAAAGGGGTTGCCAAGCTTCCAAAAAACTACTAGTTTGCTGAAATCTCAGCAAACATTTTTTCACCAAATCTGGATGATACTTGGTGGTAATGATCAGTTCACTAATCCCACTTGGCTGCCCAATTTTCATTCTTCTAGGTTGAAGCATTCATTTCCTGTAACAGTTTGAATTTTTAGGTTACACTCTGTTTTCTCCTACATAGATAGCTGTGTTTGGAATTCTAAATCAAACACGGTTTGTGCTAGCTCCATGAAACTTGACCAAATAAAGTAGTTCTAAGTTCTATCTGTATGGTTTGTTTCCTCTTGAGGTACCCCATGCAGAGACTGGCGAAAAACACTTTCGTTTGAAAGGGGTGGCCAAGCTTCCAAAAAACTACTAGTTTGGTGAAATCTCAGCAAACATTTTTTCACCAAATCGTGATGATACTTGGTGCTGATGATAAGTTCACTAATTCCACTTGGATGCCCAATTTTTATACTTCTAGGTTGAAGCGTTCGTTTCCAGTAACAGTTTGAATTTTAAGTTTCACTCTGTTTTCTGCTATATAGTTAGATGTGTTTGAAACTCTAAATCAAACACGGTTTGTCCTAATTCTTGAAACTTGGACCAAAATGAAGTAGTTCTAAGTTCTATCTCTATGGTTTGTTTCTCTTGAAGTACACCATGCAGAGACTGGCGAAAAAACCAAGCTTCCAAAAAACTACTAGTTTGCTGAAATCTCAGCAAATATTTTTTCACCAAATCTGGATGATACTTGGTGGTAATGATCAGTTCACTAATCCCACTTGGCTGCCCAATTTTTATTCTTCTAGGTTGAAGCGTTCATTTCCAGTAACAGTTTGAATTTTTTGGTTTCACTCTGTTTTCTGCTATATAGTTAGATGTGTTTGAAACTCTAAATCAAACACGGTTTGTGCTAGCTTTATGAAACTTGACCAAATGAAGTAGTTCTAAGTTCTATCTGTATGGATTGTTTCCTCTTGAAGTACCCCATGCAGAGACTGGCGAAAAACACTTTCGTTTGAAAGGGGTTGCCAAGCTTCCAAAAACTACTAGTTTGCTGAAATCTCAGCAAACATTTTTTCACCAAATCTTGATGATACTTGGTGGTAATGATCAGTTCACTAATCCCACTTGGCTGCCCAATTTTTATTCTTCTAGGTTGAAGCGTTCGTTTTCAGTAACAGTTTGAATTTTTAGGTTTCACTCTGTTTTCTGCTATATAGTTAGATGTGTTTGAAACTCTAAATCAAACACGGTTTGTGCTAGCTCCTTGAAACTTGACCAAATGAAGTAGTTCTAAGTTCTATCTCTATTGTTTGTTTCCTCTTGAATTACCCCATGCAGAGACTGGCGAAAAACACTTTGGTTTGAAAGGGGTTGCCAAGCTTCCAAAAAACTACTAGTTTGCTGAACTCTCAGCAAACATTTTTTCACCAAATCTGGATGATACTTGGTGGTAATGATCAGTTCACTAATCCCACTTGGCTGCCCAATTTTCATTCTTCTAGGTTGAAGCATTCGTTTCCAGTAACAGTTTGAATTTTTAGGTTTCACTCTGTTTTCTCCTACATAGTTAGCTGTGTTTGGAATTCTAAATGAAACACGGTTTGTGCTAGCTCCATGTAACTTGACCAAATGAAGTAGTTCTAAGTTCTATCTCTATGGTTTGTTTCCTCTTGAAGTACCCCATGCAGAGACTGGCGAAAAACACTTTCGTTTGAAATGGGTTGCCAAGCTTCCAAAAAACTACTAGTTTCCTGAAATATCAGCAAACATTTTTTCACCAAATCTTGATGATACTTGGTGGTAATCATCAGTTCACTAATCCCACTTGGCTGCCCAATATTTATTCTTCTAGGTTGAAGCGTTCGTTTCCAGTAACAGTTTGAATTTTTAGGTTTCACTCTGTTTTCTACTATATAGTTAGATGTGTTTGAAACTCTAAATCAAACACGATTTGTGCTAGCTCCATGAAACTTGACCAAATGAAGTTGTTCTAAGTTCTATCTGTATGGTTTGTTTCCTCTTGAGGTACCCCATGCAGAGACTGGCGAAAAACACTTTCGTTTGAAAGGGGTGGCCAAGCTTCCAAAAAATAATAGTTTGGTGAAATCTCAGCAAACATTTTTTCACCAAATCTTGAAGATACTTGGTGGTAATGATAAGTTCACTAATCCCACTTGGCTGCCCAATTTTTATTCTTCTAGGTTGAAGCGTTCGTTTCCAGTAACAGTTTGAATTTTTAGGTTTCACTCTGTTTTCTGCTATATAGTTAGATGTGTTTGAAACCCTAAATCAAACACGGTTTGTGCTAGCTCCTTGAAACTTGACCAAATAAAGCAGTTCTAAGTTCTATCTCTATGGTTTGTTTCCTCTTGAAGTACCCCATGCGGAGACTGGCGAAAAACACTTTCGTTTGAAAGGGGTTGCCAAGCTTCCAAAAAACTACTAGTTTGCTGAAATCTCAGCAAACATTTTTTCACAAAATCTGGATGATACATGGTGGTAATGATCAGTTCACTAATCCCACTTGGCTGCCCAATTTTCATTCTTCTAGGTTGAAGCTTTCGTTTCCAGTTACAGTTTGAATTTCTAGGTTTCACTCTGTTTTCTCCTACATAGATAGCTGTGTTTGGAATTCTAAATCAAACACGGTTTGTGCTAGCTCCATGAAACTTGACCAAATGAAGTAGTTCTAAGTTCTATCTCTATGGTTGTTTCCTCTAGAAGTACCCCATGCAGGCACTGGCAAAAAACACTTTCGTTTGAAACGGGTTGCCAAGCTTCCAAAAAACTACTAGTTTGCTGAAATCTCAGCAAACATTTTTTCACCAAATCTTGATGATACTTGGTGGTAATGAGCAGTTCTCTAATCCCACTTGGCTGCCCAATTTTTATTCTTCTAGGTTCAAACATTCGTTTCCAGTAACAGTTTGAATTTTTAGGTTTCACTCTGTTTTCTCCTACATAAGTAGCTGTGTTTGGAATTCTAAATCAAACACGGTTTGTGCTAGCTCCTTGAAACTTGACCAAATGAAGTAGTTCTAAGTTCTGTCTGTATGGTTTGTTTCCTCTTGAGGTACCCCATCCACAGACTGGCGAAGAACACTTTCGTTTGAAAGGGGTGGCCAAGCTTCCAAAAAACTACTAGTTTGGTGAAATCCCAGCAAACATTTTTTCACCAAATCTTGATGATACTTGGTGGTAATGATCAGTTCACTAATCCCACTTGGCTGCCCAATTTTCATTCTTCTAGGTTGAAGCATTCGTTTCCAGTAACAGTTTGAATTTTTAGTTTCACTCTGTTTTCTCCTACATAGTTAGCTGTGTTTGGAATTCTAAATCAAACACGGTTTGTGCTAGCTCCTTGAAACTTGACCAAATGAAGTAGTTCTAAGTTCTATCTCTATGGTTTGTTTCCTCTTGAAGTACCCCATGCAGACACTGGCGAAAAACACTTTCGTTTGAAAGGGGTTGCCAAGCTTCCAAAAAACTACTAGTTTGCTGAAATCTCAGCAAACATTTTTTCACCAAACCTTGATGATACTTGGTGGTAATGATCAGTTCACTAATCCCACTTGGCTGCCCAATTTTTATTCTTCTAGGTTGAAGCGTTCGTTTCCAGTAACAGTTTGAATTTTTAGGTTTCACTCTGTTTTCTGCTATAGAGTTAGATGTGTTTGAAACTCTAAATGAAACACGGTTTGTGCTAGCTCCTTAAACTTGAACAAATGAAGTAGTTCTAAAGTTCTATCTCTATGGTTTGTTTCCTCTTGAAGTAAACCATGCAGAGACTGGCGAAAAACACTTTGGTTTGAAAGGGGTTGCCAAGCTTCCAAAAAACTACTAGTTTGCTGAAATCTCAGCAAACATTTTTTCACCAAATCTGGATGATACTTGGTGGTAATGATCAGTTCACTAATCCCACTTGGCTGCCCAATTTTCATTCTTCTAGGTTGAAGCATTCGTTTCCAGTAACAGTTTGAATTTTTAGGTTTCACTCTGTTTTCTCCTACATAGATAGCTGTGTTTTAATTCTAAATCAAACACGGTTTGTGCTAGCTCCTTGAAACTTGACCAAATGAAGTAGTTCTAAGTTCTATCTCTATGGTTTGTTTCCTCTTGAAGTACCCCATGCAGAGACTGGTGAAAAACACTTTCGTTTGAAAGGGGTTGACAAGCTTCCAAAAAACTACTAGTTTGCTGAAATCTCAGCAAATATTTTGTCACGAAATCTTGATGATACTTGGTGGTAATGATCAGTTCACTAATCCCACTTGGCTGCCCAATTTTTATTCTTCTAGGTTGAAGCATTCGTTTCCAGTAACAGTTTGAATTTTTAGGTTTCACTCTGTTTTCTCCTACATAGATAGCTGTGTTTGGAACTCTAAATCAAACACGGTTTGTGCTAGCTCCTTGAAACTTGACCAAATGAAGTAGTTCTAAGTTCTATCTGTATGGTTTGTTTCCCCTTGAAGTACCCCATGCAGAGACTGGCGAAAAACACTTTGTTTTGAAAGGTGTTGCCAAGCTTCCAAAAAACTACTAGTTTGCTGAAATCTCAGCAAACTTTTTTTAACCAAATCTGGATGATACTTGGTGGTAATGATCAGTTCACTAATCCCACTTGGCTGCCCAATTTTCATTCTTCTAGGTTGAAGCATTCGTTTCCAGTAACAGTTTGAATTTTTAGGTTTCACTCTGTTTTCTCCTATATAGATAGCTGTGTTTGGAATTCTAATTCAAACACGGTTTGTGCTAGCTCCTTGAAACTGGACCAAATAAAGTAGTTCTAAGTTCTATCTCTATGGTTTGTTTCCTCTTGAAGTACCCCATGCGGAGACTGGCGAAAAGCACTTTCGTTTGAAAGGGGATGCCAATATTCCAAAAAAATACTAGTTTGCTGAAAACTCAGCAAACATTTTTTCACCAAATCTGGATGATACTTGGTGGTAATGATCAGTTCACTAATACCACTTGGCTGCCCAATTTTCATTCTTCTAGGTTGAAGCATTCGTTTCCAGTAACAGTTTGAATTTTTAGGTTTCCCTCTGTTTTCTCCTACATAGATAGCTGTTTTTGGAATTCTAAATCAAACACGGTTTGTGCTAGCTCCTTGAAACTTGATCAAATGAAGTAGTTCTAAGTTCTATCTCTATGGTTTGTTTCCTCTTGAAGTACCCCATGCAGGGACTGGCAAAAAAAAAATTTCGTTTGAAAGGGGTTGCCAAGCTTCCAAAAAACTACTAGTTTGCTGAAATCTCAGCAAATATTTTTTGACCAAATCTTGATGATACTTGGTGGTAATGATCAGTTCACTAATCCCACTTGGCTGCCCAATTTTTATTCTTCTAGGTTGAAGCATTCGTTTCCAGTAATAGATTGAATTTTTAGGTTTCACTCTGTTTTCTGCTACATAGATAGCTGTGTTTGGAATTCTAAATCAAACACGGTTTGTGCTAGCTCCTTGAAACTTGACCAAATGAAGTAGTTCTAAGTTCTATCTCTATGGTTTGTTTCCTCTTGAAGTACCCCATGCAGAGACTGGCGAAAAACACTTTCGTTTGAAAGGAGTTGAAAGCTTCCAAAAAACTACTAGTTTGCTGAAATCTCAGCAAACATTTTTTCACCAAATCTTGATGACACTTGGTGGTAATGATCAGTTCACTAATCCCACTTGGCTGCCCAATTTTTATTCTTCTAGGTTGAAGCGTTCGTTTCCAGTTACAGTTGGAATTTTTAGGTTTCACTCTGTTTTCTGCTATATAGTTAGATGTGTTTGAAACTCTAAATCAAACACGGTTTGTGCTAGCTCCATGAAACTTGACCAAATGAAGTAGTTCTAAGTTCTATCTTTATGGTTTGTTTCCTCTTGAGATACCCCATGCAGAGACTGGCGAAAAACACTTTCGTTTGAAAGGGGTGGCCAAGCTTCCAAAAAACTACTAGTTTGCTGAAATCTCAGCAAACATTTTTTCACCAAATCTTGATGATACTTGGTGGTAATGATCAGTTCACTAATCCCACTTGGATGCCCAATTTTTATTCTTCTAGGTTGAAGCGTTCGTTTCTAGTATCAGTTTGAATTTTTAGGTTTGACTCTGTTTTCTCCTACATAGATAGCTGTGTTTGGAATTCCAAATCAAACCTGGTTTGTGCTAGCTCCTTGAAACTTGACCAAATGAAGTAGTTCTAAGTTCTATCTCTATGGTTTGTTTCCTCTTGAAGTACCCAATGCAGAGACTGGCAAAAAACACTTTAATTTGAAAGGGGTTGCCAAGCTTCCAAAAAACTACTAGTTTGCTGAAATCTCAGCAAACTATTTTTCACCAAATCTGGATGATACTTGGTGGTAATGATCAGTTCACTAATCGCACTTGGCTGCCCAATTTTCATTCTTCTAGGTTGAAGCATTCGTTTCCAGTAACAGTTTGAATTTTTAGGTTTCACTCTGTTTTCTCCTACATAGTTAGCTGTGTTTGGAATTCTAAATCAAACACGGTTTGTGCTAGCTCCTTGAAACTTGACCAAATGAAGTAGTTCTAAGTTCTATCTCTATGGTTTGTTTCCTCTTGAAGTACCCCATGCAGAGACTGAGGAAAAACACTTTCGTTTGAAAGGGGTTGCCAAGCTTCCAAAAAACTACTAGTTTGCTGAAATCTCAGAAAACATTTTTTCACCAAACCTTGATGACACTTGGTGGTAATGATCAGTTCACTAATCCCACTTGGCTGCCCAATTTTTATTCTTCTAGGTTTAAGCGTTCGTTTCCAGTAACAGTTTGAATTTTTAGGTTTCACTCTGTTTTCTGCTATATAGTTAGATGTGTTTGAAACTCTAAATCAAACACGGTTTGTGCTAGCTCCATGAAACTTGACCAAATGAAGTAGTTCTAAGTTCTATCTGTATGGTTTGTTTCCTCTTGAGGTACCCCATGCAGAGACTGGCGAAAAACACTTTCGTTTGAAAGGGGTGGCCAAGCTTCCACAAAACTACTAGTTTGGTGAAATCTCAGCAAACATTTTTTCACCAAATCGTGATGATACTTGGTGGCGATGATAAGTTCACTAATTTCACTTGGATGCCCAATTTTTATACTTCTAGGTTGAAGCGTTCGTTTCCAGTAACAGTTTGAATTTTAAGTTTCACTCTGTTTTCTGCTATATAGTTAGATGTCTTTGAAACTCTAAATCAAACACGGTTTGTCCTAATTCCTTGAAACTTGACCAAATGAAGTAGTTCTAAGTTCTATCTCTATGGTTTGTTTCCTCTTGAAGTACCCCATGCAGAGACTGGCGAAAAACACTTTCGTTTGAAAGGGGTTGCCAAGCTTCCAAAAAACTACTAGTTTGCTGAAATCTCAGCAAATATTTTTTCACCAAATCTGGATGATACTTGGTGGTAATGATCAGTTCACTAATCCCACTTGGCTGCCCAATTTTTATTCTTCTAGGTTGAAGCGTTCATTTCCAGTAACAGTTTGAATTTTTAGGTTTCACTCTGTTTTCTGCTATATAGTTAGATGTGTTTGAAACTCTAAATCAAACACGGTTTGTGCTAGCTTTATGAAACTTGACCAAATGAAGTAGTTCTAAGTTCTATCTGTATGGATTGTTTCCTCTTGAAGTACCCCATGCAGAGACTGGCGAAAAACACTTTCCTTTGAAAGGGGTTGCCAAGCTTCCAAAAACTACTAGTTTGCTGAAATCTCAGCAAACATTTTTTTACCAAATATTGATGATACTTGGTGGTAATGATCAGTTCACTAATCCCACTTGGCTGCCCAATTTTTATTCTTCTAGGTTGAAGCGTTCGTTTCCAGTAACAGTTTGAATTTTTAGGTTTCACTCTGTTTTCTGCTATATAGTTAGATGTGTTTGAAACTCTAAATCAAACACGGTTTGTGCTAGCTCCTTGAAACTTGACCAAATGAAGTAGTTCTAAGTTCTATCTCTATGGTTTGTTTCCTCTTGAAGTACCCCATGCAGAGACTGGCGAAAAACACTTTGGTTTGAAAGGGGTTGCCAAGCTTCCAAAAAACTACTAGTTTGCTGAAATCTCAGCAAACATTTTTTCACCAAATCTGGATGATACTTGGTGGTAATGATCAGTTCACTAATCCCACTTGGCTGCCCAATTTTCATTCTTCTAGGTTGAAGCATTCGTTTCCAGTAACAGTTTGAATTTTTAGGTTTCACTCTGTTTTCTCCTACATAGTTAGCTGTGTTTGGAATTCTAAATGAAACACGGTTTGTGCTAGCTCCATGTAACTTGACCAAATGAAGTAGTTCTAAGTTCTATCTCTATGGTTTGTTTCCTCTTGAAGTACCCCATGCAGAGACTGGCGAAAAACACTTTCGTTTGAAAGGGGTTGCCAAGCTTCCAAAAAACTACTAGTTTCCTGAAATATCAGCAAACATTTTTTCACCAAATCTTGATGATACTTGGTGGTAATCATCAGTTCACTAATCCCACTTGGCTGCCCAATATTTATTCTTCTAGGTTGAAGCGTTCGTTTCCAGTAACAGTTTGAATTTTTAGGTTTCACTCTGTTTTCTACTATATAGTTAGATGTGTTTGAAACTCTAAATCAAACAGGATTTGTGCTAGCTCCATGAAACTTGACCAAATGAAGTAGTTCTAAGTTCTATCTGTATGGTTTGTTTCCTCTTGAGGTACCCCATGCAGAGACTGGCGAAAAACACTTTCGTTTGAAAGGGGTGGCCAAGCTTCCAAAAAACTACTAGTTTGGTGAAATCTCAGCAAACATTTTTTCACCAAATCTTGAAGATACTTAGTTTTAATGATCAGTTCACTAATCCCACTTGGCTGCCCAATTTTTATTCTTCTAGGTTGAAGCGTTCGTTTCCAGTAACAGTTTGAATTTTTAGGTTTCACTCTGTTTTCTGCTATATAGTTAGATGTGTTTGAAACCCTAAATCAAACACGGTTTGTGCTAGCTCCTTGAATCTTGACCAAATGAAGAAGTTCTAAGTTCTATCTCTATGGTTTGTTTCCTCTTGAAGTACCCCATGCAGAGACTGGCAAAAAACACTTTAATTTGAAAGGGGTTGCCAAGCTTCCAAAAAACTACTAGTTTGCTTAAATCTCAGCAAACATTTTTTCACCAAATCTGGATGATACTTGGTGGTAATGATCAGTTCACTAATCCCACTTGGCTGCCCAATTTTCATTCTTCTAGGTTGAAGCATTCGTTTCCAGTAACAGTTTGAATTTTTAGGTTTCACTCTGTTTTCTCCTACATAGTTAGCTGTGTTTGGAATTCTAAATCAAACACGGTTTGTGCTAGCTCCTTGAAACTTGACCAAATGAAGTAGTTCTAAGTTCTATCTCTATGGTTTGTTTCCTCTTGAAGTACCCCATGCAGAGACTGAGGAAAAACACTTTCGTTTGAAAGGGGTTGCCAAGCTTCCAAAAAACTACTAGTTTGCTGAAATCTCAGCAAACATTTTTTCACCAAACCTTGATGACACTTGGTGGTAATGATCAGTTCACTAATCCCACTTGGCTGCCCAATTTTTATTCTTCTAGGTTTAAGCGTTCGTTTCCAGTAACAGTTTGAATTTTTAGGTTTCACTCTGTTTTCTGCTATATAGTTAGATGTGTTTGAAACTCTAAATCAAACACGGTTTGTGCTAGCTCCATGAAACTTGACCAAATGAAGTAGTTCTAAGTTCTATCTGTATGGTTTGTTTCCTCTTGAGGTACCCCATGCAGAGACTGGCGAAAAACACTTTCGTTTGAAAGGGGTGGCCAAGCTTCCAAAAAACTACTAGTTTGGTGAAATCTCAGCAAACATTTTTTCACCAAATCGTGATGATACTTGGTGGCGATGATAAGTTCACTAATTCCACTTGGATGCCCAATTTTTATACTTCTAGGTTGAAGCGTTCGTTTCCAGTAACAGTTTGAATTTTAAGTTTCACTCTGTTTTTTGCTATATAGTTAGATGTGTTTGAAACTCTAAATCAAACACGGTTTGTCCTAATTCCTTGAAACTTGACCAAATGAAGTAGTTCTAAGTTCTATCTCTATGGTTTGTTTCCTCTTGAAGTACCCCATGCAGAGACTGGCGAAAAACACTTTCGTTTGAAAGGGGTTGCCAAGCTTCCAAAAAACTACTAGTTTGCTGAAATCTCAGCAAATATTTTTTCACCAAATCTGGATGATACTTGGTGGTAATGATCAGTTCACTAATCCCACTTGGCTGCCCAAATTTTATTCTTCTAGGTTGAAGCGTTCATTTCCAGTAACAGTTTGAATTTTTAGGTTTCACTCTGTTTTCTGCTATATAGTTAGATGTGTTTGAAACTCTAAATCAAACACGGTTTGTGCTAGCTTTATGAAACTTGACCAAATGAAGTAGTTCTAAGTTCTATCTGTATGGATTGTTTCCTCTTGAAGTACCCCATGCAGAGACTGTCGAAAAACACTTTCGTTTGAAAGGGGTTGCCAAGCTTCCAAAAACTACTAGTTTGCTGAAATCTCAGCAAACATTTTTTTACCAAATCTTGATGATACTTGGTGGTAATGATGAGTTCACTAATCCCACTTGGCTGCCCAATTTTTATTCTTCTAGGTTGAAGCGTTCGTTTCCAGTAACAGTTTGAATTTTTAGGTTTCACTCTGTTTTCTGCTATATAGTTAGATGTGTTTGAAACTCTAAATCAAACACGGTTTGTGCTAGCTCCTTGAAACTTGACCAAATGAAGTAGTTCTAAGTTCTATCTCTATGGTTTGTTTCCTCTTGAAGTACCCCATGCAGAGACTGGCGAAAAACACTTTGGTTTGAAAGGGGTTGCCAAGCTTCCAAAAAACTACTAGTTTGCTGAAATCTCAGCAAACATTTTTTCACCAAATCTGGATGATACTTGGTGGTAATGATCAGTTCACTAATCCCACTTGGCTGCCCAATTTTCATTCTTCTAGGTTGAAGCATTCGTTTCCAGTAACAGTTTGAATTTTTAGGTTTCACTCTGTTTTCTCCTACATAGTTAGCTGTGTTTGGAATTCTAAATGAAACACGGTTTGTGCTAGCTCCATGTAACTTGACCAAATGAAGTAGTTCTAAGTTCTATCTCTATGGTTTGTTTCCTCTTGAAGTACCCCATGCAGAGACTGGCGAAAAACACTTTCGTTTGAAAGGGGTTGCCAAGCTTCCAAAAAACTAGTAGTTTCCTGAAATATCAGCAAACATTTTTTCACCAAATCTTGATGATACTTGGTGGTAATCATCAGTTCACTAATCCCACTTAGCTGCCCAATATTTATTCTTCTAGGTTGAAGCGTTCGTTTCCAGTAACAGTTTGAATTTTTAGGTTTCACTCTGTTTTCTGCTATATAGTTAGATGTGTTTGAAACTCTAAATCAAACACGGTTTGTCCTAGCTCCTTGAAACTTGACCAAATGAAGTAGTTCTAAGTTCTATCTGTATGGTTTGTTTCCTCTTGAAGTACCCCATGCAGAGACTGGCGAAAAACACTTTCGTTTGAAAGGGGTTGCCAAGCTTCCAAAAAACTACTAGTTTGCTGAAATCTCAGCAAATATTTTTTCACCAAATCTGGATGATACTTGGTGGTAATGATCAGTTCACTAATCCCACTTGGCTGCCCAATTTTTATTCTTCTAGGTTGAAGCGTTCATTTCCAGTAACAGTTTGAATTTTTAGGTTTCACTCTGTTTTCTGCTATATACTTAGATGTGTTTGAAACTCTAAATCAAACACGGTTTGTGCTAGCTTTATGAAACTTGACCAAATGAAGTAGTTCTAAGTTCTATCTGCATGGATTGTTTCCTCTTGAAGTACCCCATGCAGAGACTGGCGAAAAACACTTTCGTTTGAAAGGGGTTGCCAAGCTTCCAAAAAACTACTAGTTTGCTGAAATCTCAGCAAACATTTTTTCACCAAATCTTGATGATACTTGGTGGTAATGATAAGTTCACTAATCCCACTTGGCTGCCCAATTTTTATTCTTCTAGGTTGAAGCGTTCGTTTCCAGTAACAGTTTGAATTTTTAGGTTTCACTCTGTTTTCTGCTATATAGTTAGATGTGTTTGAAACTCTAAATCAAACACGGTTTGTGCTAGCTCCTTGAAACTTGACCAAATGAAGTAGTTCTAAGTTCTATCTCTATGGTTTGTTTCCTCTTGAAGTACATCATGCAGAGACTGGCGAAAAACACTTTGGTTTGAAAGGGGTTGCCAAGCTTCCAAAAAACTACTAGTTTGCTGAAATCTCAGCAAACATTTTTTCACCAAATCTTGATGATACTTGGTGGTAATGATCAGTTCACTAATCCCACTTGGCTGCCCAATTTTCATTCTTCTAGGTTGAAGCATTCGTTTCCAGTAACAGTTTGAATTTTTAGGTTTCACTCTGTTTTCTCCTACATAGTTAGCTGTGTTTGGAATTCTAAATCAAACACGGTTTGTGCTAGCTCCTTGACACTTGACCAAATGAAGTAGTTCTAAGTTCTATCTCTATGGTTTGTTTCCTCTTGAAGTACCCCATGCAGAGACTGAGGAAAAACACTTTCGTTTGAAAGGGGTTGCCAAGCTTCCAAAAAACTACTAGTTTGCTGAAATCTCAGCAAACATTTTTTCACCAAACCTTGATGACACTTGGTGGTAATGATCAGTTCACTAATCCCACTTGGCTGCCCAATTTTTATTCTTCTAGGTTGAAGCGTTCGTTTCCAGTAACAGTTTGAATTTTTAGGTTTCACTCTGTTTTCTGCTATATAGTTAGATGTGTTTGAAACTCTAAATCAAACACGGTTTGTGCTAGCTCCATGAAACTTGACCAAATGAAGTAGTTCTAAGTTCTATCTGTATGGTTTGTTTCCTCTTGAGGTACCCCATGCAGAGACTGGCGAAAAACACTTTCGTTTGAAAGGGGTGGCCAAGCTTCCAAAAAACTACTAGTTTGGTGAAATCTCAGCAAACATTTTTTCACCAAATCGTGATGATACTTGGTGGCGATGATAAGTTCACTAATTCCACTTGGATGCCCAATTTTTAAACTTCTAGGTTGAAGCGTTCGTTTCCAGTAATAGTTTGAATTTTAAGTTTCACTCTGTTTTCTGCTATATAGTTAGATGTGTTTGAAACTCTAAATCAAACACGGTTTGTCCTAATTCCTTGAAACTTGACCAAATGAAGTTGTTCTAAGTTCTATCTGTATGGTTTGTTTCCTCTTGAGGTACCCCATGCAGAGACTGGTGAAAAACACTTTCGTTTGAAAGGGGTTGCCAAGCTTCCAAAAAACTACTAGTTTGCTGAAATCTCAGCAAATATTTTTTCACCAAATCTGGATGATACTTGGTGGTAATGATCAGTTCACTAATCCCACTTGGCTGCCCAATTTTTATTCTTCTAGGTTGAAGCGTTCGTTTCCAGTAACAGTTTGAATTTTTAGGTTTCACTCTGTTTTCTGTTATATAGTTAGATGTGTTTGAAACCCTAAATCAAACACGGTTTGTGCTAGCTCCTTGAAACTTGACCAAATAAAGCAGTTCTAAGTTCTATCTCTATGGTTTGTTTCCTCGTCAAGTACCCCATGCGGAGAATGGCGAAAAACACTTTGGTTTGAAAGGGGTTGCCAAGCTTCCAAAAAACTACTAGTTTGCTGAAATCTCAGCAAACATTTTTTCACCAAATCTTGATGATACTTGGTGGTAATGAGCAGTTCACTAATCCCACTTGGCTGCCCAATTTTTATTCTTCTAGGTTCAAACATTCGTTTCCAGTAACAGTTTGAATTTTTAGGTTTCACTCTGTTTTCTCCTACATAAATAGCTGTGTTTGGAATTCTAAATCAAACACGGTTTGTGCTAGCTCCTTGAAACTTGACCAAATGAAGTAGTTCTAAGTTCTGTCTATATGGTTTGTTTCCTCTTGAGGTACCCCATCCACAGACTGGCGAAAAACACTTTCGTTTGAAAGGGGTGGCCAAGCTTCCAAAAAACTACTAGTTTGGTGAAATCTCAGCAAACATTTTTTCACCAAATCTTGATGATACTTGGTGGTAATGATCAGTTCACTAATCCCACTTGGCTGCCCAATTTTCATTTTTCTAGGTTGAAGCATTCGTTTCCAGTAACAGTTTGAATTTTTAGTTTTCACTCTGTTTTCTCCTACATAGTTAGCTGTGTTTGGAATTCTAAATCAAACACGGTTTGTGCTAGCTCCTTGAAACTCGACCAAATGAAGTAGATCTAAGTTCCATCTCTATGGTTTGTTTCCTCTTGAAGTACCCCATGCAGCGACTGGGGAAAAACGCTTTAGTTTGAAAGGGGTTGCCAAGCTTCCAAAAAACTACTAGTTTGCTGAAATCTCAGCAAACATTTTTTCACCAAATCTTGATGACACTTGGTGGTAATGATCAGTTCACTAATCCCACTTGGCTGCCCAATTTTTATTCTTCTAGGTTGAAGCGTTCGTTTCCAGTAACAGTTTGAATTTTTAGGTTTCACTCTGTTTTCTGCTATATAGTTAGATGTGTTTGAAACTCTAAATCAAACACGGTTTGTGCTAGCTCCATGAAACTTGACCAAATGAAGTAGTTCTAAGTTTTATCTGTATGGTTTGTTTCCTCTTGAGGTACCCCATGCAGAGACTGGCGAAAAACACTTTCGTTTGAAAGGGGTGGCCAAGCTTCCCAAAAACTACTAGTTTGGTGAAATCTCAGCAAACATTTTTTCACCAAATCGTGATGATACTTGGTGGTAATGATCAGTTCACTAATCCCACTTGGATGCCCAATTTTTATTCTTCTAGGTTGAAGCGTTCGTTTCCAGTAACAGTTTGAAATTTAAGTTTCACTCTGTTTTCTGCTATATAGTTAGATGTGTTTGAAACTCTAAATCAAACACGGTTTGTCCTAGCTCCTTGAAACTTGACCAAATGAAGTAGTTCTAAGTTCTATCTCTATGGTTTGTTTCCTCTTGAAGTACCCCATGCAGCGACTGGGGAAAAACACTTTAGTTTGAAATGGGTTGCAAAGCTTCCAAAAAACTACTAGTTTGCTGAAATCTCAGCAAACATTTTTTCACCAAATCTTGATGACACTTGGTGGTAATGATCAGTTCACTAATCCCACTTGGCTGCCCAATATTTATTCTTCTAGGTTGAAGCATTCGTTTCCAGTAACAGTTTGAATTTTACGTTTCACTCTATTTTCTGCTATATAGTTAGATGTGTTTGAAACTCTAAATCAAACACGGTTTGTGCTAGCTCCATGAAACTTGACCAAATGAAGTAGTTCTAAGTTCTATCTGTATGGTTTGTTTCCTCTTGAGGTACCCCATGCAGAGCCTGGCGAAAAACACTTTCGTTTGAAAGGGGTGGCCAAGCTTCCCAAAAACTACTAGTTTGCTGAAATCTCAGCAAACATTTTTTCACCAAATCTTGATGATACTTGGTGTTAATGATAAGTTCACTAATCCCACTTGGCTGCTCAATTTTTATTCTTCTAGATTGAAGCGTTCGTTTCCAGTAACAGTTTGAATTTTTAGGTTTCACTCTGTTTTCTGCTATATAGTTAGATGTGTTTGAAACTCTAAATCAAACACGGTTTGTGCTAGCTCCTTGAAACTTGACCAAATGAAGTAGTTCTAAGTTCTAACTCTATGGTTTGTTTCCTCTTGAAGTACCCCATGCAGAGACTGGCGAAAAACACTTTGGTTTGAAAGGGGTTGCCAAGCTTCCAAAAAACTACTAGTTTGCTGAAATCTCAGCAAACATTTTTTCACCAAATCTTGATGATACTTGGTGGTGATGATCAGTTCACTAATCCCACTTGGCTGCCCAATTTTCATTCTTCTAGGTTGAAGCATTCGTTTCCAGTAACAGTTTGAATTTTTAGGTTTCACTCTGTTTTCTCCTACATAGTTAGCTGTGTTTGGAATTCTAAATCAAACACGGTTTGTGCTAGCTCCTTGAAACTTGATCAAATGAAGTAGTTCTAAGTTCTATCTCTATGGTTTGTTTCCTCTTGAAGTACCCCATGCAGAGACTGAGGAAAAACACTTTCGTTTGAAAGGGGTTGCCAAGCTTCCCAAAAACTACTAGTTTGCTGAAGTCTCAGCAACCATTTTTTCACCAAACCTTGATGACACTTGGTGGTAATGATCAGTTCACTAATCCCACTTGGCTGCCCAATTTTTATTCCTCTAGGTTTAAGCGTTCGTTTCCAGTAACAGTTTGAATTTTTAGGTTTCACTCTGTTTTCTGCTATATAGTTAGATGTGTTTGAAACTCTAAATCAAACACGGTTTGTGCTAGCTCCATGAAACTTGACCAAATGAAGTAGTTCTAAGTTCTATCTCTATGGTTTGTTTCCTCTTGAAGTACCCCATGCAGAGACTGGCGAAAAACACTTTCGTTTGAAAGGGGTGGCCAAGCTTACAAAAAACTACTAGTTTGGTGAAATCTCAGCAAACATTTTTTCACCAAATCGTGATGATACTTGGTGGCGATGATAAGTTCACTAATTCCACTTGGATGCCCAATTTTTATACTTCTAGGTTGAAGAGTTCGTTTCCAGTAACAGTTTGAATTTTAAGTTTCACTCTGTTTTCTGCTATATAGTTAGATGTGTTTGAAACTCTAAATCAAACACGGTTTGTCCTAATTCCTTGAAACTTGACCAAATGAAGTAGTTCTAAGTTCTATCTCTATGGTTTGTTTCCTCTTGAAGTACCCCATGCAGAGACTGGCGAAAAACACTTTCGTTTGAAAGGGGTTGCCAAGCTTCCAAAAAACTACTAGTTTGCTGAAATCTCAGCAAATATTTTTTCACCAAATCTGGATGATACTTGGTGGTAATGATCAGTTCACTAATCCCACTTGGCTGCCCAATTTTTATTCTTCTAGGTTGAAGCATTCGTTTCCAGTAACAGTTTGAATTTTTAGGTTTCACTCTGTTTTCTGCTATATAGTTAGATGTGTTTGAAACTCTAAATCAAACACGGTTTGTGCTAGCTTTATGAAACTTGACCAAATGAAGTAGTTCTAAGTTCTATCTGTATGGATTGTTTCCTCTTGAAGTACCCCATGCAGAGACTGGCGAAAAACACTTTCGTTTGAAAGGGGTTGCCAAGCTTCCAAAAACTACTAGTTTGCTGAAATCTCAGCAAACTTTTTTTCACCAAATCTTGATGATACTTGGTGGTAATGATCAGTTCACTAATCCCACTTGGCTGCCCAATTTTTATTCTTCTAGGTTGAAGCGTTCGTTTCCAGTAACAGTTTGAATTTTTAGGTTTCACTCTGTTTTCTGCTATATAGTTAGATGTGTTTGAAACTCTAAATCAAACACGGTTTGTGCTAGCTCCATGAAACTTGACCAAATGAAGTAGTTCTAAGTTCTATCTGTATGGTTTGTTTCCTCTTGAGGTACCCCATGCAGAGACTGGCGAAAAACACTTTCGTTTGAAAGGGGTGGCCAAGCTTCCAAAAAACTACTAGTTTGGTGAAATCTCAGCAAACATTTTTTCACCAAATCGTGATGATACTTGGTGGCGATGATAAGTTCACTAATTCCACTTGGATGCCCAATTTTTAAACTTCTAGGTTGAAGCGTTCGTTTCCAGTAATAGTTTGAATTTTAAGTTTCACTCTGTTTTCTGCTATATAGTTAGATGTGTTTGAAACTCTAAATCAAACACGGTTTGTCCTAATTCCTTGAAACTTGACCAAATGAAGTTGTTCTAAGTTCTATCTGTATGGTTTGTTTCCTCTTGAGGTACCCCATGCAGAGACTGGTGAAAAACACTTTCGTTTGAAAGGGGTTGCCAAGCTTCCAAAAAACTACTAGTTTGCTGAAATCTCAGCAAATATTTTTTCACCAAATCTGGATGATACTTGGTGGTAATGATCAGTTCACTAATCCCACTTGGCTGCCCAATTTTTATTCTTCTAGGTTGAAGCGTTCGTCTCCAGTAACAGTTTGAATTTTTAGGTTTCACTCTGTTTTCTGTTATATAGTTAGATGTGTTTGAAACCCTAAATCAAACACGGTTTGTGCTAGCTCCTTGAAACTTGACCAAATAAAGCAGTTCTAAGTTCTATCTCTATGGTTTGTTTCCTCGTCAAGTACCCCATGCGGAGAATGGCGAAAAACACTTTGGTTTGAAAGGGGTTGCCAAGCTTCCAAAAAACTACTAGTTTGCTGAAATCTCAGCAAACATTTTTTCACCAAATCTTGATGATACTTGGTGGTAATGAGCAGTTCACTAATCCCACTTGGCTGCCCAATTTTTATTCTTCTAGGTTCAAACATTCGTTTCCAGTAACAGTTTGAATTTTTAGGTTTCACTCTGTTTTCTCCTACATAAATAGCTGTGTTTGGAATTCTAAATCAAACACGGTTTGTGCTAGCTCCTTGAAACTTGACCAAATGAAGTAGTTCTAAGTTCTGTCTATATGGTTTGTTTCCTCTTGAGGTACCCCATCCACAGACTGGCGAAAAACACTTTCGTTTGAAAGGGGTGGCCAAGCTTCCAAAAAACTACTAGTTTGGTGAAATCTCAGCAAACATTTTTTCACCAAATCTTGATGATACTTGGTGGTAATGATCAGTTCACTAATCCCACTTGGCTGCCCAATTTTCATTTTTCTAGGTTGAAGCATTCGTTTCCAGTAACAGTTTGAATTTTTAGTTTTCACTCTGTTTTCTCCTACATAGTTAGCTGTGTTTGGAATTCTAAATCAAACACGGTTTGTGCTAGCTCCTTGAAACTCGACCAAATGAAGTAGTTCTAAGTTCCATCTCTATGGTTTGTTTCCTCTTGAAGTACCCCATGCAGCGACTGGGGAAAAACGCTTTAGTTTGAAAGGGGTTGCCAAGCTTCCAAAAAACTACTAGTTTGCTGAAATCTCAGCAAACATTTTTTCACCAAATCTTGATGACACTTGGTGGTAATGATCAGTTCACTAATCCCACTTGGCTGCCCAATTTTTATTCTTCTAGGTTGAAGCGTTCGTTTCCAGTAACAGTTTGAATTTTTAGGTTTCACTCTGTTTTCTGCTATATAGTTAGATGTGTTTGAAACTCTAAATCAAACACGGTTTGTGCTAGCTCCATGAAACTTGACCAAATGAAGTAGTTCTAAGTTTTATCTGTATGGTTTGTTTCCTCTTGAGGTACCCCATGCAGAGACTGGCGAAAAACACTTTCGTTTGAAAGGGGTGGCCAAGCTTCCCAAAAACTACTAGTTTGGTGAAATCTCAGCAAACATTTTTTCACCAAATCGTGATGATACTTGGTGGTAATGATCAGTTCACTAATCCCACTTGGATGCCCAATTTTTATTCTTCTAGGTTGAAGCGTTCGTTTCCAGTAACAGTTTGAAATTTAAGTTTCACTCTGTTTTCTGCTATATAGTTAGATGTGTTTGAAACTCTAAATCAAACACGGTTTGTCCTAGCTCCTTGAAACTTGACCAAATGAAGTAGTTCTAAGTTCTATCTCTATGGTTTGTTTCCTCTTGAAGTACCCCATGCAGCGACTGGGGAAAAACACTTTAGTTTGAAATGGGTTGCAAAGCTTCCAAAAAACTACTAGTTTGCTGAAATCTCAGCAAACATTTTTTCACCAAATCTTGATGACACTTGGTGGTAATGATCAGTTCACTAATCCCACTTGGCTGCCCAATATTTATTCTTCTAGGTTGAAGCATTCGTTTCCAGTAACAGTTTGAATTTTACGTTTCACTCTGTTTTCTGCTATATAGTTAGATGTGTTTGAAACTCTAAATCAAACACGGTTTGTGCTAGCTCCATGAAACTTGACCAAATGAAGTAGTTCTAAGTTCTATCTGTATGGTTTGTTTCCTCTTGAAGTACCCCATGCAGAGACTGGCGAAAAACACTTTCGTTTGAAAGGGGTTGCCAAGCTTCCCAAAAACTACTAGTTTGCTGAAATCTCAGCAACCATTTTTTCACCAAACCTTGATGACACTTGGTGGTAATGATCAGTTCACTAATCCCACTTGGCTGCCCAATTTTTATTCCTCTAGGTTTAAGCGTTCGTTTCCAGTAACAGTTTGAATTTTTAGGTTTCACTCTGTTTTCTGCTATATAGTTAGATGTGTTTGAAACTCTAAATCAAACACGGTTTGTGCTAGCTCCATGAAACTTGACCAAATGAAGTAGTTCTAAGTTCTATCTCTATGGTTTGTTTCCTCTTGAAGTACCCCATGCAGAGACTGGCGAAAAACACTTTCGTTTGAAAGGGGTGGCCAAGCTTACAAAAAACTACTAGTTTGGTGAAATCTCAGCAAACATTTTTTCACCAAATCGTGATGATACTTGGTGGCGATGATAAGTTCACTAATTCCACTTGGATGCCCAATTTTTATACTTCTAGGTTGAAGAGTTCGTTTCCAGTAACAGTTTGAATTTTAAGTTTCACTCTGTTTTCTGCTATATAGTTAGATGTGTTTGAAACTCTAAATCAAACACGGTTTGTCCTAATTCCTTGAAACTTGACCAAATGAAGTAGTTCTAAGTTCTATCTCTATGGTTTGTTTCCTCTTGAAGTACCCCATGCAGAGACTGGCGAAAAACACTTTCGTTTGAAAGGGGTTGCCAAGCTTCCAAAAAACTACTAGTTTGCTGAAATCTCAGCAAATATTTTTTCACCAAATCTGGATGATACTTGGTGGTAATGATCAGTTCACTAATCCCACTTGGCTGCCCAATTTTTATTCTTCTAGGTTGAAGCATTCGTTTCCAGTAACAGTTTGAATTTTTAGGTTTCACTCTGTTTTCTGCTATATAGTTAGATGTGTTTGAAACTCTAAATCAAACACGGTTTGTGCTAGCTTTATGAAACTTGACCAAATGAAGTAGTTCTAAGTTCTATCTGTATGGATTGTTTCCTCTTGAAGTACCCCATGCAGAGACTGGCGAAAAACACTTTCGTTTGAAAGGGGTTGCCAAGCTTCCAAAAACTACTAGTTTGCTGAAATCTCAGCAAACTTTTTTTCACCAAATCTTGATGATACTTGGTGGTAATGATCAGTTCACTAATCCCACTTGGCTGCCCAATTTTTATTCTTCTAGGTTGAAGCGTTCGTTTCCAGTAACAGTTTGAATTTTTAGGTTTCACTCTGTTTTCTGCTATATAGTTAGATGTCTTTGAAACTCTAAATCAAACACGGTTTGTGCTAGCTCCTTGAAACTTGACCAAATGAAGTAGTTCTAAGTTCTATCTCTATGGTTTGTTTCCTCTTGAAGTACCCCATGCAGAGACTGGCGAAAAACACTTTGGTTTGAAAGGGGTTGCCAAGCTTCCAAAAAACTACTAGTTTGCTGAAATCTCAGCAAACATTTTTTCACCAAATCTGGATGATACTTGGTGGTAATGATCAGTTCACTAATCCCACTTGGCTGCCCAATTTTCATTCTTCTAGGTTGAAGCATTCGTTTCCAGTAACAGTTTGAATTTTTAGGTTTCACTCTGTTTTCTCCTACATAGTTAGCTGTGTTTGGAATTCTAAATGAAACACGGTTTGTGCTAGCTCCATGTAACTTGACCAAATGAAGTAGTTCTAAGTTCTATCTCTATGGTTTGTTTCCTCTTGAAGTACCCCATGCAGAGACTGGCGAAAAACACTTTCGTTTGAAAGGGGTTGCCAAGCTTCCAAAAAACTACTAGTTTCCTGGAATATCAGCAAACATTTTTTCACCAAATCTTGATGATACTTGGTGGTAATCATCAGTTCACTAATCCCACTTGGCTGCCCAATATTTATTCTTCTAGGTTGAAGCGTTCGTTTCCAGTAACAGTTTGAATTTTTAGGTTTCACTCTGTTTTCTACTATATAGAAAGATGTGTTTGAAACTCTAAATCAAACACGATTTGTGCTAGCTCCATGAAACATGACCAAATGAAGTAGTTCTAAGTTCTATCTGTATGGTTTGTTTCCTCTTGAGGTACCCCATGCAGAGACTGGCGAAAAACACTTTCGTTTGAAAGGGGTGGCCAAGCTTCCAAAAAACTACTAGTTTGGTGAAATCTCAGCAAACATTTTTTCACCAAAACTTGAAGATACTTGGTGGTAATGATAAGTTCACTAATCCCACTTGGCTGCCCAATTTTTATTCTTCTAGGTTGAAGCGTTCGTTTCCAGTAACAGTTTGAATTTTTAGGTTTCACTCTGTTTTCTGCTATATAGTTAGATGTGTTTGAAACCCTAAATCAAACACGGTTTGTGCTAGCTCCTTGAAACTTGACCAAATGAAGTAGTTCTAAGTTCTATCTCTATGGTTGTTTCCTCTAGAAGTACCCCATGCAGGGACTGGCAAAAAACACTTTCGTTTGAAAGGGGTTGCCAAGCTTCCAAAAAATTACTAGTTTGCTGAAATCTCAGCAAACATTTTTTTCACCAAATCTTGATGACACTTGGTGGTAATGATCAGTTCACTAATCCCACTTGGCTGCCCAATTTTTATTCTTCTAGGTTGAAGCGTTCGTTTCCAGTAACAGTTTGAATTTTTAGGTTTCACTCTGTTTTCTGCTATATAGTTAGATGTGTTTGAAACTCTAAATCAAACACGGTTTGTGCTAGCTCCATGAAACTTGACCAAATGAAGTAGTTCTAAGTTCTATCTCTATGGTTTGTTTCCTCTTGAGGTACCCCATGCAGAGACTGGCGAAAAACACTTTCGTTTGAAAGGGGTGGCCAAGCTTCCCAAAAACTACTAGTTTGGTGAAATCTCAGCAAACATTTTTTCACCAAATCTGGATGATACTTGGTGGTAATGATCAGTTCACTAATCCCACTAGGATGCCCAATTTTTATTCTTCTAGGTTGAAGCGTTCGTTTCCAGTAACAGTTTGAATTTTAAGTTTCACTCTGTTTTCTGCTATATAGTTAGATGTGTTTGAAACTCTAAATCAAACACGGTTTGTCCTAGCTCCTTGAAACTTGACCAAATGAAGTAGTTCTAAGTTCTATCTCTATGGTTTGTTTCCTCTTGAAGTACCCCATGCAGAGACTGGCGAAAAACACTTTTGTTTGAAAGGGGTTGCCAAGCTTCCAAAAAACTACTAGTTTGCTGAAATCTCAGCAAACATTTTTTCACCAAATCTAGATGATACTTGGTGGTAATGATAAGTTCACTAATCCCACTTGGCTGCCCAATTTTTATTCTTCTAGGTTGAAGCGTTCGTTTCCAGTAACAGTTTGAATTTTTAGGTTTGACTCTGTTTTCTCCTACATAGATAGCTGTGTTTGGAATTCTAAATAAACACGGTTTGTGCTAGCTCCTTGAAACTTGACCAAATGAAGTAGTTCTAAGTTCTATCTGTATGGTTTGTTTCCTCTTGAGGTACCCCATGCAGAGACTGGTGAAAAACACTTTGGTTTGAAAGGGGTTGCCAAGCTTCCAAAAAACTACTAGTTTGCTGAAATCTCAGCAAATATTTTTTCACCAAATCTGGATAATACTTGGTGGTAATGATCAGTTCACTAATCCCACTTGGCTGCCCAATTTTTATTCTTCTAGGTTGAAGCGTTCGTTTCCAGTAACAGTTTGAATTTTTAGGTTTCACTCTGTTTTCTGCTATATAGTTAGATGTGTTTGAAACTCTAAATCAAACACGGTTTGTGCTAGCTCCTTGAAACTTGACCAAATAAAGCAGTTCTAAGTTCTATCTCTATGGTTTGTTTCCTCTTGAAGTACCCCATGCGGAGACTGGCGAAAAACACTTTCGTTTGAAAGGGGTTGCCAAGCTTCCAAAAAACTACTAGTTTGCTGAAATCTCAGCAAACATTTTTTCACCAAATCTGGATGATACTTGGTGGTAATGATCAGTTCACTAATCCCACTTGGCTGCCCAATTTTCATTCTTCTAGGTTGAAGCATTCGTTTCCAGTAACAGTTTGAATTTTTAGGTTTCACTCTGTTTTCTCCTACATAGATAGCTGCTTTGGAATTCTAAATCAAACACGGTTTGTGCTAGCTCCTTGAAACTTGACCAAATGAAGTAGTTCTAAGTTCTATCTCTATGGTTGTTTCCTCTTGAAGTACCCCATGCAACGACTGGCAAAAAACACTTTCGTTTGAAACGGGTTGCCAAGCTTCCCAAAAACTACTAGTTTGCTGAAATCTCAGCAAACATTTTTTCACCAAATCTTGATGATACTTGGTGGTAATGAGCAGTTCACTAATCCCACTTGGCTGCCCAATTTTTATTCTTCTAGGTTCAAACATTCGTTTCCAGTAACAGTTTGAATTTTTAGGTTTCACTCTGTTTTCTCCTACATAAATAGCTGTGTTTGGAATTCTAAATCAAACACGGTTTGTGCTAGCTCCTTGAAACTTGACCAAATGAAGTAGTTCTAAGTTCTGTCTATATGGTTTGTTTCCTCTTGAGGTACCCCATCCACAGACTGGCGAAAAACACTTTCGTTTGAAAGGGGTGGCCAAGCTTCCAAAAAACTACTAGTTTGGTGAAATCTCAGCAAACATTTTTTCACCAAATCTTGATGATACTTGGTGGTAATGATCAGTTCACTAATCCCACTTGGCTGCCCAATATTCATTTTTCTAGGTTGAAGCATTCGTTTCCAGTAACAGTTTGAATTTTTAGGTTTCACTCTGTTTTCTCCTACATAGTTAGCTGTGTTTGGAATTCTAAATCAAACACGGTTTGTGCTAGCTCCTTGAAACTCGACCAAATGAAGTAGTTCTAAGTTCCATCTCTATGGTTTGTTTCCTCTTGAAGTACCCCATGCAGCGACTGGGGAAAAACGCTTTAGTTTGAAAGGGGTTGCCAAGCTTCCAAAAAACTACTAGTTTGCTGAAATCTCAGCAAACATTTTTTCACCAAATCTTGATGACACTTGGTGGTAATGATCAGTTCACTAATCCCACTTGGCTGCCCAATTTGTATTCTTCTAGGTTGAAGCATTCGTTTCCAGTAACAGTTTGAATTTTTAGGTTTCACTCTGTTTTCTGCTATATAGTTAGATGTGTTTGAAACTCTAAATCAAACACGGTTTGTGCTAGCTCCATGAAACTTGACCAAATGAAGTAGTTCTAAGTTCTATCTGTATGGATTGTTTCCTCTTGAGGTACCCCATGCAGAGACTGGCGAAAAACACTTTCGTTTGAAAGGGGTGGCCAAGCTTCCCAAAAACTACTAGTTTGGTGAAATCTCAGCAAACCTTTTTTCACCAAATCTGGATGATACTTGGTGGTAATGATCAGTTCACTAATCCCACTTGGATGCCCAATTTTTATTCTTCTAGGTTGAAGCGTTCGTTTCCAGTAACAGTTTGAAATTTAAGTTTCACTCTGTTTTCTGCTATATAGTTAGATGTGTTTGAAACTCTAAATCAAACACGGTTTGTCCTAGCTCCTTGAAACTTGACCAAATGAAGTAGTTCTAAGTTCTATCTCTATGGTTTGTTTTCTCTTGAAGTACCCCATGCAGCGACTGGGGAAAAACGCTTTAGTTTGAAAGGGGTTGCAAAGCTTCCAAAAAACTACTAGTTTGCTGAAATCTCAGCAAACATTTTTTCACCAAATCTTGATGACACTTGGTGGTAATGATCAGTTCACTAATCCCACTTGGCTGCCCAATTTTTATTCTTCTAGGTTGAAGCGTTCGTTTCCAGTAACAGTTTGAATTTTACGTTTCACTCTGTTTTCTGCTATATAGTTAGATGTGTTTGAAACTCTAAATCAAACACGGTTTGTGCTAGCTCCATGAAACTTGACCAAATGAAGTAGTTCTAAGTTCTATCTGTATGGATTGTTTCCTCTTGAGGTACCCCATGCAGAGACTGGCGAAAAACACTTTCGTTTGAAAGGGGTGGCCAAGCTTCCAAAAAACTACTAGTTTGGTGAAATCTCAGCAAACATTTTTTCACCAAATCGTGATGATACTTGGTGGCGATGATAAGTTCACTAATCCCACTTGGCTGCCCAATTTTTATTCTTCTAGGTTGAAGCATTCGTTTCCAGTAACAGTTTGAAATTTTAGGTTTGACTCTGTTTTCTCCTACATAGATAGCTGTGTTTGGAATTCTAAATAAACACGGTTTGTGCTAGCTCCTTGAAACTTGACCAAATGAAGTAGTTCTAAGTTCTATCTCTATGGTTTGTTTCCTCTTGAACTACCCCATGCAGAGACTGGCGAAAAACACTTTCGTTTGAAAGGGGTTGCCAAGCTTCCAGCAAACCTCTAGTTTGCTGAAATCTCAGCAAACATTTTTTCACCAAATCTTGATGATACTTGGTGGTAATGATCAGTTCACTAATCCCACTTGGCTGCCCAATTTTCACTCATCTAGGATCAAGCGTTCGTTTCCACAAACACTTTGAATTTTTAGGTTTCACTCTGTTTTCTGCTATATACTTAGATGTGTTTGAAACTCTAAATCAAACACGGTTTGTGCTAGCTCCTTGAAACTTGACCAAATGAAGTAGTTCTAAGTTCTCTCTCTATGGTTTGTTTTTTCTTGAACTACCCCATGCAGAGACTGGCGAAAAACACTTTCGTTTGAAAGGGGTTGCCAAGCTTAAAAAAAAATACTAGTTTGCTGAAATCTCAGCAAACATTTTTTCACCAAATCTTGATGATACTTGGTGGTAATGATCAGTTCACTAATCCCACTTGGCTGCCCATTTTTTATTCTTCTAGGTTGAAGCATTCGTTTCCAGTAACAGTTTGAATTTTTAGGTTTCACCCTGTTTTCTCCTACATAGATAGCTGGGTTTGGAATTCTAAATTAAACACGGTTTGTGCTAGCTTTTTGAAACTTGACCAAATGAAGTAGTTCTAAGTTCTATCTCTATGGTTTGTTTCTTCTTGAAGTACCCCATGCAGAGACTGGCGAAAAACACTTTCGTTTGAAAGGGGTTGCCAAGCTTCCAAAAAACTACTAGTTTGCTTAAATCTCAGCAAACATTTTTTCACCAAATCTTGATGATACTTGGTGGTAATGATCAGTTCACTAATCCCACTTGGCTGCCCATTTTTTATTCTTCTAGGTTGAAGCATTCGTTTCCAGTAACAGTTTGAATTTTTAGGTTTCACCCTGTTTTCTCCTACATAGATAGCTGGGTTTGGAATTCTAAATTAAACACGGTTTGTGCTAGCTTTTTGAAACTTGACCAAATGAAGTAGTTCTAAGTTCTATCTCTATGGTTTGTTTCTTCTTGAAGTACCCCATGCAGAGACTGGCGAAAAACACTTTCGTTTGAAAGGGGTTGCCAAGCTTCCAAAAAACTACTAGTTTGCTTAAATCTCAGCAAACATTTTTTTACCAAATCTTGATGATACTTGGTGGTAATGATCAGTTCACTAATCCCACTTGGCTGCCCAATTTTCATTCTTCTAGGTTGAAGCATTCGTTTCCAGTAACAGTTTGAATTTTTAGGTTTCACTCTGTTTTCTGCTATATAGTTAGATGTGTTTGAAACTCTAAATCAAACACGGTTTGTGCTAGCTCCATGAAACTTGACCAAATGAAGTAGTTCTAAGTTCTATCTGTATGGTTTGTTTCCTCTTGAAGTACCCCATGCAGAGACTGGCGAAAAACACTTTCATTTGAAAGGGGTTGCCAAGCTTCCAAAAAACTACTAGTTTGCTGAAATCTCAGCAAACATTTTTTCACCAAATCTGGATGATACTTGGTGGTAATGATCAGTTCACTAATCCCACTTGGCTGCCCAATTTTTATTCTTCTAGGTTGAAGCATTCGTTTCCAGTAACAGTTTGAAATTTTAGGTTTGACTCTGTTTTCTCCTACATAGATAGCTGTGTTTGGAATTCTAAATCAAACACGGTTTGTGCTAGCTCCTTGAAACTTGACCAAATGAAGTAGTTCTAAGTTCTATCTCTATGGTTTGTTTCCTCTTGAAGTACTCCATGCAGAGACTGGCGAAAAACACTTTCGTTTGAAAGGGGTTCCCAAGCTTCCAGCAAACCTCTAGTTTGCTGAAATCTCAGCAAACATTTTTTCACCAAATCTTGATGATACTTGGTGGTAAAGATCAGTACACTAATCCAACTTGGCTGCCCAATTTTCATTCTTCTAGGTTGAAGCATTCGTTTACAGTAACAGTTTGAATTTTTTGGTTTCACTCTGTTTTCGCCTACATAGATAGCTGTGTTTGGAATTCTAAATAAACACGGTTTGTGCTAGCTCCTTGAAACTTGACCAAATGAAGTAGTTCTAAGTTCTATCTCTATGGTTTGTTTCCTCTTGAAGTACCTTATAGAGAGACTGGCGAAAAACACTTTCGTTTGAAAGAGGTTGCCAAGCTTCCAGCAAAACTCTAGTTTGCTGAAATCTCAGCAAACATTTTTTCACCAAATCTTGATGATACTAGGTGGTAATGATCAGTTCACTAATCCCACTTGGCTGTCCAATTTTCACTCATCTAGGATCAATCGTTCGTTTCCACTAACACTTTGAATTTTCAGGTTTCACTCTGTTTTCTGCTATATACTTAGATGTGTTTGAAACACTAAATCAAACACGGTTTGTGCTAGCTCCTTGAAACTTGACCAAATGAAGTAGTTCTAAGTTCTCGATCTATGGTTTGTTTTTTCTTGAACTACCCCATGCAGAGACTGGCGAAAAACACTTTCGTTTGAAAGGGGTTGCCAAGCTTCCAAAAAACTACTAGTTTGCTGAAATCTCAGCAAACATTTTTTCACCAAATCTGGATGATACTTGGTGGTAATGATCAGTTCAATAATCCCACTTGGCTGCCCAATTTTTATTCTTCTAGGTTGAAGCATTCGTTTCCAGTAACAGTTTGAAATTTTAGGTTTGACTCTGTTTTCTCCTACATAGATAGCTGTGTTTGGAATTCTAAATAAACACGGTTTGTGCTAGCTCCTTGTAACTTGACCAAATGAAGTAGTTCTAAGTTCTATCTCTATGGTTTGTTTCCTCTTGAACTACCGCATGCAGAGACTGGCGAAAAACACTTTCGTTTGAAAGGGGTTGCCAAGCTTCCAGCAAACCTCTAGTTTGGTGAAATCTCAGCAAACATTTTTTCACCAAATCTTGATGATACTTGGTGGTAATGAACAGCTCACTAATCCCACTTGGCTGCCCAATTTTCACTCATCTAGGATCAAGCGTTCGTTTCCACTAACACTTTGAATTTTTAGGTTTCACTCTGTTTTCTGCTATATACTTAGATGTGTTTGAAACTCTAAATCAAACACAGTTTGTGCTAGCTCCTTGAAACTTGACCAAATGAAGTAGTTCTAAGTTCTCTCTCTATGGTTTGTTTTTTCTTGAACTACCCCATGCAGAGACTGGCGAAAAACACTTTCGTTTGAAAGGGGTTGCCAAGCTTAAAAAAATATACTAGTTTGCTGAAATCACAGCAAACATTTTTTCACCAAATCTTGATGATACTTGGTGGTAATGATCAGTTCACTAATCCCACTTGGCTGCCCAATTTTTATTCTTCTAGGTTGAAGCATTCGTTTCCAGTAACAGTTTGAATTTTTAGGTTTCACCCTGTTTTCTCCTACATGGATAGCTGGGTTTGGAATTCTAAATCAAACACGGTTTGTGCTAGCTTTTTGAAACTTGACCAAATGAAGTAGTTCTAAGTTCGATCTCTATGGTTTGTTTCTTCTTGAAGTACCCCATGCAGAGACTGGCGAAAAACACTTTCGTTTGAAAGGGGTTGCCAAGCTTCCAAAAAACTACTAGTTTGCTGAAATCTCAGCAAACATTTTTTCCAAATCTTGATGACACTTGGTGGTAATGATCAGTTCACTAATCCCACTTGGCTGCCCAATTTTCATTCTTCTAGGTTGAAGCATTCGTTTCCAGTAACAGTTTGAATTTTTAGGTTTCACTCTGTTTTCTGCTATATAGTTAGATGTGTTTGAAACTCTAAATCAAACATGGTTTGTGCTAGCTCCATGAAACTTGACCAAATGAAGTAGTTCTAAGTTCTATCTGTATGGTTTGTTTCCTCTTGAAGTACCCCATGCAGAGACTGGCGAAAAACACTTTCGTTTGAAAGGGGTTGCCAAGCTTCCAAAAAACTACTAGTTTGCTGAAATCTCAGCAAACATTTTTTTCACCAAATCTTCATGATACTTGGTGGTAATGATCAGTTCACTAATCCCACTTCGCTGCCCAATTTTTATTCTTCTAGGTTGAAGCATTCGTTTCCAGTAACAGTTTGAAATTTTAGGTTTGACTCTGTTTTCTCTTACATAGATAGCTGTGTTTGGAATTCTAAATCAAACACGGTTTGTGCTAGCTCCTTGAAACTTGACCAAATGAAGTAGTTCTAAGTTCTATCTCTATGGTTTGTTTCCTCTTGAAGTACTCCATGCAGAGACTGGCGAAAAACACTTTCGTTTGAAAGGGGTTGCCAAGCTTCCAGCAAACCTCTAGTTTTCTGAAATCTCAGCAAACATTTTTTCACCAAATCTTGATGATACTTGGTGGTAACGATCAGTACACTAATCCAACTTGGCTGCCCAATTTTCATTCTTCTAGGTTGAAGCATTCGTTTCAAGTAACAGTTTGAATTTTATGTTTCACTCTGTTTTCTGCTATATAGTAAGATGTGTTTGAAACTCTAAATCAAACACGGTTTGTGCTAGCTCCATGAAACTTGAACAAATGAAGTAGTTCTAAGTTCTATCTCTATGGTTTGTTTCCTCTTGAAGTACCCCATGCAGAGACTGGCGAAAAACACTTTCGTTTGAAAGGGGTTGCCAAGCTTCCAAAAAATTACTAGTTTGCTGAAATCTCAGCAAACATTTTTTGACCAAATCTTGATGATACTTGGTGGTAATGATCAGTTCACTAATCCCACTTGGCTGCCCAATTTTTATTCTTCTAGGTTGAAGCATTCGTTTCCAGTAACTGTTTGAAATTTTAGGTTTGACTCTGTTTTCTCCTTCATAGATAGCTGTGTTTGGAATTCTAAATCAAACACGGTTTGTGCTAGCTCCTTGAAACATGACCAAATGAAGTAGTTCTAAGTTCTATCTCTATGGTTTGTTTCCTCTTGAAGTACCCCATGCAGAGACTGGCGAAAAACACTTTCGTTTGAAAGGGGTTGCCAAGCTTCCAAAAATACTACTAGTTTGCTGAAATCTCAGCAACATTTTTTCACAAAATCTTGATGATACTTGGTGGTAATGATCAGTTTAATAATCCCACTTGGCTGCCCAATTTTTATTCTTCTAGGTTGAAGCATTCGTTTCCAGTAACAGTTTGAATTTTTAGGTTTCACTCTGTTTTCTGCTATATAGTTAGATGTGTTTGAAACTCTAAATCAAACACGGTTTGTGCTAGCTCCATGAAGCTTGACCAAATGAAGTAGTTCTAAGTTCTATCTCTATGGTTTGTTTCCTCTTGAAGTACCCCATGCAGAGACTGGCGAAAAACACTTTCGTTTGAAAGGGGTTGCCAAGCTTCCGAAAAACTACTAGTTTGCTGAAATCTCAGCAAACATTTTTTCACCAAATCTGGATGATACTAGGTGGTAATGATCAGTTCACTAATCCCACTTGGCTGCCCAATTTTTATTCTTCTAGGTTGAAGCATTCGTTTCCAGTAACTGTTTGAAATTTTAGGTTTGACTCTGTTTTCTCCTATATAGATAGCTGTGTTTGGAATTCTAAATGAAACACGGTTTGTGCTAGCTCCTTGAAACTTGACCAAATGAAGTAGTTCTAAGTTCTATCTCTATGGTTTGTTTCCTCTTGAAGTACCCCATGCAGAGACTGGCGAAAAACACTTTTGTTTGAAAGGGGTTGACAAGCTTCCAAAAAACTACTAGTTTGCTGAAATCTCAGCAAATATTTTTTCACCAAATCTTGATGATACTTGGTGGTAATGATCAGTTCAATAATCCCACTTGGCTGCCCAATTTTTATTCTTCTAGGTTGAAGCATTCCTTTCCAGTAACAGTTTGAATTTTTAGGTTTCACTCTGTTTTCTGCTATATAGTTAGATGTGTTTGAAACTCTAAATCAAACACGGTTTGTGCTAGCTCCATGAAACTTGACCAAATGAAGTAGTTCTAAGTTCTATCTCTATGGTTTGTTTCCTCTTGAAGTACCCCATGCAGAGACTGGCGAAAAACACTTTCGTTAGAAAGGGGTTGCCAAGCTTCCAAAAAACTACTAGTTTGCTGAAATCTCAGCAAACATTTTTTCACCAAATTTGGATGATACTTGGTGGTAATGATCAGTTCACTAATCCCACTTGGCTGCCCAATTTTTATTCTTCTAGGTTGAAGCATTCGTTTCCAGTAACAGTTTGAAATTTTAGGTTTCACCCTGTTTTCTCCTACATAGATAGCTGGGTTTGGAATTCTAAATAAACACGGTTTGTGCTAGCTCCTTGAAACTTGACCAAATGAAGTAGTTCTAAGTTCTATCTCTATGGTTTGTTTCCTCTTGAACTACCCCATGCAGAGACTGGCGAAAAACACTTTCGTTTGAAAGGGGTTGCCAAGCTTCCAGCAAACCTCTAGTTTGCTGAAATCTCAGCAAACATTTTTTCACCAAATCTTGATGATACTTGGTGGTAATGATCAGTTCACTAATCCCACTTGGCTGCCCAATTTTCACTCATCTAGGATCAAGCGTTCGTTTCCACTAACACTTTGAATTTTTAGGTTTCACTCTGTTTTCTGCTATATACTTAGATGTGTTTGAAACTCTAAATCAAACACGGTTTGTGCTAGCTCCTTGAAACTTGACCAAATGAAGTAGTTCTAAGTTCTCTCTCTATGGTTTGTTTTTTCTAGAACTACCCCATGCAGAGACTGGAGAAAAACACTTTCGTTTGAAAGGGGTTGCCAAGCTTCCAAAAAACTACTAGTTTGCTGAAATCTCAGCAAACATTTTTTCACCAAATCTTGATGATACTTGGTGGTAATGATCAGTTCACTAATCCCACTTGGCTGCCCAATTTTCATTCTTCTAGGTTGAAGCATTCGTTTCCAGTAACAGTTTGAATTTTTAGGTTTCACTCTGTTTTCTGCTATATAGTTAGATGTGTTTGAAACTCTAAATCAAACACGGTTTGTGCTAGCTCCATGAAAATTGACCAAATGAAGTAGTTCTAAGTTCTATCTGTATGGTTTGTTTCCTCTTGAAGTACCCCATGCAGAGACTGGCGAAAAACACTTTCGTTTGAAAGGGGTTGCCAAGCTTCCAAAAAACTACTAGTTTGCTGAAATCACAGCAAACATTTTTTCACCAAATCTGGATGATACTTGGTGGTAATGATCAGTTCACTAATCCCACTTGGCTGCCCAATTTTTATTCTTCTAGGTTGAAGCATTCGTTTCCAGTAACAGTTTGAAATTTTAGGTTTGACTCTGTTTTCTCCTACATAGATAGCTGTGTTTGGAATTCTAAATCAAACACGGTTTGTGCTAGCTCCTTGAAACTTGACCAAATGAAGTAGTTCTAAGTTCTATCTCTATGGTTTGTTTCCTCTTGAAGTACTCCATGCAGAGACTGCCGAAAAACACTTTCGTTTGAAAGGGGTTGCCAAACTTCCAGCAAACCTCTAGTTTGCTGAAATCTCAGCAAACATTTTTTCACCAAATCTGGATGATACTTGGTGGTAAAGATCAGTACACTAATCCAACTTGGCTGCCCAATTTTCATTCTTCTAGGTGGAAGCATTCGTTTCCAGTAACAGTTTGAATTTTTTGGTTTCACTCTGTTTTCGCCTACATAGATAGCTGTGTTTGGAATTCTAAATAAACACGGTTTGTGCTAGCTCCTTGAAACTTGACCAAATGAAGTAGTTCTAAGTTCTATCTCTATGGTTTGTTTCCTCTTGAAGTACCTTATGCAGAGACTGGCGAAAAACACTTTCGTTTGAAAGGGGTTGCCAAGCTTCCAGCAAAACTCTAGTTTGCTGAAATCTCAGCAAACATTTTTTCATCAAATCTTGATGATACTAGGTGGTAATGATCAGTTCACTAATCCCACTTGGCTGTCCAATTTTCACTCATCTAGGATCAAGCGTTCGTTTCCACTAACACTTTGAATTTTTGGGTTTCACTCTCTTTTCTGCTATATACTTAGATGTGTTTGAAACTCTAAATCAAACACGGTTTGTGCTAGCTCCATGAAACTTGACCAAATGAAGTAGTTCTAAGTTCTCTATCTATGGTTTGTTTTTTCTTGAACTACCCCATGCAGAGACTGGCGAAAAACACTTTCGTTTGAAAGGGGTTGCCAAGCTTCCAAAAAACTACAAGTTTGCTGAAATCTCAGCAACATTTTTTCACCAAATCTTGATGATACTTGGTGGTAATGATCAGTTCAATAATCCCACTTGGCTGCCCAATTTTTATTCTTCTAGGTTGAAGCATTCGTTTCCAGTAACAGTTTGAATTTTTAGGTTTCACTCTGTTTTCTGCTATATAGTTAGATGTGTTTGAAACTCTAAATCAAACACGGTTTGTGCTAGCTCCATGAAACTTGACCAAATGAAGTAGTTCTAAGTTCTATCTCTACGGTTTTTTCCTCTTGAAGTACCCCATGCAGAGACTGGCGAAAAACACTTTCGTTTGAAAGGGGTTGCCAAGCTTCCAAAAAACTACTAGTTTGCTGAAATCTCAGCAAACATTTTTTCACCAAATCTTGATGATACTTGGTGGTAATGATCAGTTCAATAATCCCACTTGGCTGCCCAATTTTTATTCTTCTAGGTTGAAGCATTCGTTTCCAGTAACAGTTTGAATTTTTAGGTTTGACTCTGTTTTCTCCTATATAGATAGCTGTGTTTGGAATTCTAAATCAAACACGGTTTGTGCTAGCTCCTTGAAACTTGACCAAATGAAGTAGTTCTAAGTTCTATCTCTATGGTTTGTTTCCTCTTGAAGTACCCCATGCAGAGACTGGCGAAAAACACTTTCGTTTGAAAGGGGTTGCCAAGCTTCCAAAAAACTACTAGTTTGCTGAAATCTCAGCAAACATTTTTTCACCAAATCTTGATGATACTTGGTGGTAATGATCAGTTCAATAATCCCACTTGGCTGCAAAGTTTTTATTCTTCTAGGTTGAAGCATTCATTTCCAGTAACAGTTTGAATTTTTAGGTTTCACTCTGTTTTCTGCTATATAGTTAGATGTGTTTGAAACTCTAAATCAAACACGGTTTGTGCTAGCTCCATGAAACTTGACCAAATGAAGTAGTTCTAAGTTCTATCTCTATGGTTTGTTTCCTCTTGAAGTACTCCATGCAGAGACTGTCGAAAAACACTTTCGTTTGAAAGGGGTTGCCAAACTTCCAGCAAACCTCTAGTTTGCTGAAATCTCAGCAAACATTTTTTCACCAAATCTTGATGATACTTGGTGGTAAAGATCAGTACACTAATCCAACTTGGCTGCCCAATTTTCATTATTCTAGGTTGAAGCATTCGTTTCCAGTAACAGTTTGAATTTTTTGGTTTCACTCTGTTTTCGCCTACATAGATAGCTGTGTTTGGAATTCTAAATAAACACGGTTTGTGCTAGCTCCTTGAAACTTGACCAAATGAAGTAGTTCTAAGTTCTATCTCTATGGTTTGTTTCCTCTTGAAGTACCTTATGCAGAGACTGGCGAAAAACACTTTCGTTTGAAAGGGGTTGCCAAGCTTCCAGCAAAACTCTAGTTTGCTGAAATCTCAGCAAACATTTTTTCATCAAATCTTGATGATACTAGGTGGTAATGATCAGTTCACTAATCCCACTTGGCTGTCCAATTTTCACTCATCTAGGATCAAGCGTTCGTTTCTACTAACACTTTGAATTTTTAGGTTTCACTCTGTTTTCTGCTATATACTTTGATATGTTTGAAACTCTAAATCAAACACGGTTTGTGCTAGCTCCTTGAAACTTGACCAAATGAAGTAGTTTTAAGTTCTCTCTCTATGGTTTGTTTTTTCTTGAACTACCCCATGCAGAGACTGGCGAAAAACACTTTTGTTTGAAAGGGGTTGCCAAGCTTAAAAAAAAATACTAGTTTGCTGAAATCTCAGCAAACATTTTTTCACCAAATCTTGATGATACTTGGTGGTAATAATCAGTTCACTAATCCCACTTGGCTGCCCAATTTTTATTCTTCTAGGTTGAAGCATTCGTTTCTAGTAACAGTTTGAATTTTTAGGTTTCACCCTGTTTTCTCCTACATAGATAGCTGGGTTTGGAATTCTAAATCAAACACGGTTTGTGCTAGCTTTTTGAAACTTGACCAAATGAAGTAGTTCTAAGTTCTATCTCTATGGTTTGTTTCTTCTTGAAGTACCCGATGCAGAGACTGGCGAAAAACACTTTCGTTTGAAAGGGGTTGCCAAGCTTCCAAAAAACTACTAGTTTGCTGAAATCTCAGCAAACATTTTTTCACCAAATCTTGATGATACTTGGTGGTAATGATCAGTTCACTAATCCCACTTGGCTGCCCAATTTTTATTCTTCTAGGTTGAAGCATTCGTTTCCAGTAACAGTTTGAATTTTTAGGTTTCACTCTGTTTTCTGCTATATAGTTAGATGTGTTTGAAACTCTAAATCAAACACGGTTTGTGCTAGCTTCATGAAACTTGACCAAATGAAGTAGTTCTAAGTTCTATCTGTATGGTTTGTTTCCTCTTGAAGTACCCCATGCAGAGACTGGCGAAAAACACTTTCGTTTGAAAGGGGTTGCCAAGCTTCCAAAAAACTTCTAGTTTGCTGAAATCTCAGCAAACATTTTTTCACCAAATCTGGAAGATACTTGGTGGTAATGATCAGTTCACTAATCCCACTTGGCTGCCCAATTTTTATTCTTCTAGGTTGAAGCATTCGTTTCCAGTAACAGTGTGAATTTTTAGGTTTGACTCTGTTTTCTCCTACATAGATAGCTGTTTTTGGAATTCTAAATCAAACACGGTTTGTGCTAGCTCCTTGAAACGTGACCAAATGAAGTAGTTCTAAGTTCTATCTCTATGGTTTGTTTCCTCTTGAAGTACCGCATGCAGAGACTGGCGAAAAACACTTTCGTTTGAAAGGGGTTGCCAAGCTTCCAAAAAACTACTTGTTTGCTGAAATCTCAGCAAACATTTTTTCACCAAATCTGGATGATACTTGGTGGTAATGATCAGTTCACTAATCCCACTTGGCTGCCCAATTTTTATTCTTCTAGGTTGAAGCATTCGTTTCCAGTAACAGTTTGAATTTTTAGGTTTGACTCTGTTTTCTCCTACATAGATAGCTGTGTTTGGAATTCTAAATCAAACACGTTTTGTGCTAGCTCCTTGAAACTTGACCAAATGAAGTAGTTCTAAGTTCTATCTCTATGGTTTGTTTCCTCTTGAAGTACCCCATGCAGAGACTGGCGAAAAACACTTTTGTTTGAAAGGGGTTGCCAAGCTTCCAAAAAACTTCTAGTTTGCTGAAATCTCAGCAAACATTTTTTTAACCAAATCTTGATGGTACTTGGTGGTAATGATCAGTTCAATAATCCCACTTGGCTGCCCAATTTTTATTCTTCTAGGTTGAAGCATTCGTTTCCAGTAAAAGTTTGAATTTTTAGGTTTCACTCTGTTTTCTGCTATATAGTTAGATGTGTTTGAAACTCTAAATCAAACACGGTTTGTGCTAGCTCCATGAAACTTGACCAAATGAAGTAGTTCTAAGTTCTATCTCTATGGTTTGTTTTCTCTTGAAGTACCCCATGCAGAGACTGCCGAAAAACACTTTCGTTTGAAAGGGGTTGCCAAGGTTCCAGCAAACCTCTAGTTTGCTGAAATCTCAGCAAACATTTTTTCACCAAATCTTGATGATACTTGGAGGTGATAATCAGTAAACTAATCCAACTTGGCTGCCCAATTTTCATTCTTCTAGGTTGAAGCATTCGTTTCCAGTAACAGTTTGAATTTTTTTGGTTTCACTCTGTTTTCGCCTGCATAGATAGCTGTGTTTGGAATTCTAAATAAACACGGTTTGTGCTAGCTCCTTGAAACTTGACGAAATGAAGTAGTTCTAAGTTCTATCTCTATGGTTTGTTTCCTCTTGAAGTACACCATGCAGAGGCTGGCGAAAAACACTTTCGTTTGAAAGGGGTTGCCAAGCTTCCAGCAAACATCTAGTTTGCTGAAATCTCAGCAAACATTTTTTCACCAAATCTTGATGATACTTGGTGGTAATGATCAGTTCACTAATCCCACTTGGCTGCCCAATTTTCACTCATCTAGGATCAAGCGTTCGTTTCCACTAACACTTTGAATTTTTAGGTTTCACTCTGTTTTCTGCTATATACTTAGATATGTTTGAAACTCTAAATCAAACACGGTTTGTGCTAGCTCCTTGAAACTTGACCAAATGAAGAAGTTCTAAGTTCTCTCTCTATGGTTTGTTTTTTCTTGAACTACCCCATGCAGAGACTGGCGAAAAACACTTTCGTTTGAAAGGGGTTGCCAAGCTTAAAAAAAAATACTAGTTTGCTGAAATCTCAGCAAACATTTTTTCACCAAATCTTGATGATACTTGGTGGTAATGATCAGTTCACTAATCCCACTTGGCTGCACAATTTTTATTCTTCTAGGATGAAGCATTCGTTTCCAGTAACAGTTTGATTTTTTAGGTTTCACCCTGTTTTCTCCTACATAGATAGCTGGGTTTGGAATTCTAAATCAAACACGGTTTGTGCTAGCATTTTGAAACTTGACCAAATGAAGTAGTTCTAAGTTCTATATCTATGGTTTGTTTCTTCTTGAAGTACCCCATGCAGAGACTGGCGAAAAACACTTTCGTTTGAAAGGGGTTGCCAAGCTTCCAAAAAACTACTAGTTTGCTGAAATCTCAGCAAACATTTTTTCACCAAATCTTGATGATACTTGGTGGTAATGATCAGTTCACTAATCCCATTGGCTGCCCAATTTTTATTCTTCTAGGTTGAAGCATTCGTTTCCAGTAACAGTTTGAGTTTTTAGGTTTCACTCTGTTTTCTGCTATATAGTTAGATGTGTTTGAAACTCTAAATCAAACACGGTTTGTGCTACCTCCATGAAACTTGACCAAATGAAGTAGTTCTAAGTTCTATCTGTATGTTTTGTTTCCTCTTGAAGTACCCCATGAGGAGACTGGCGAAAAACACTTTCGTTTGAAAGGGGTTGCCAAGCTTCCAAAAAACTACTAGTTTGCTGAAATCTCAGCAAACATTTTTTTGACCAAATCTTGATGATACTTGGTGGTAATGATCAGTTCACTAATCCCACTTGGCTGCCCAATTTTTATTCTTCTAGGTTGAAGCATTCGTTTGAAGTAACAGTTTGAATTTTTAGGTTTGACTATGTTTTCTCCTTCATAGATAGCTGTGTTTGGAATTCTAAATCAAACACGGTTTGTGCTAGCTCCTTGAAACTTGACCAAATGAAGTAGTTCTAAGTTCTATCTCTATGGTTTGTTTCCTCTTGAAGTACCCCATGCAGAAACTGGCGAAAAACACTTTCGTTTGAAAGGGGTTGCCAAGCTTCCAAAAAACTACTAGTTTGCTGAAATCTCAGCAAACATTTTTTCACCAAATCTTGATGATACTTGGTGGTAATGATCAGTTCAATAATCCCACTTGGCTGCCCAATTTTTATTTTTCTAGGTTGAAGCATTCGTTTCCAGTAACAGTTTGAATTTTTAGGTTTCACCCTGTTTTCTGCTACATAGTTAGATGTGTTTGAAACTCTAAATCAAACACGGTTTGTGCTAGCTCCATGAAACTTGACCAAATGAAGTAGTTCTAAGTTCTATCTGTATGGTTTGTTTCCTCTTGAAGTACCCCATGCAGAGACTGGCGAAAAACACTTTCGTTTGAAAGGGGTTGCCAAGCTTCCAAAAAACTACTAGTTTGCTGAAATCTCAGCAAACATTTTTTCACCAAATCTGGATGATACTTGGTGGTAATGATCAGTTCACTAATCCCACTTGGCTTCCCAATTTTTATTCTTCTAGGTTGAAGCATTCGTTTCCAGTAACAGTTTGAAATTTTCGGTTTGACTCTGTTTTCTCCTACATAGATAGCTGTGTTTGGAATTCTAAATCAAACACGGTTTGTGCTAGCTCCTTGAAACTTGACCAAATGAAGTAGTTCTAAGTTCTATCTCTATGGTTTGTTTCCTCTTGAAGTACCCCATTCAGAGACTGGCGAAAAACACTTTCGTTTGAAAGGGGTTGCCAAGGTTCCAGCAAACCTCTAGTTTGCTGAAATCTCAGCAAACATTTTTTCACCAAATCTTGATGATACTTGGTGGTGATGATCAGTACACTAATCCAACTTGGCTGCCCAATTTTCATTCTTCTAGGTTGAAGCATTCGTTTCCAGTAACAGTTTGAATTTTTTGGTTTCACTCTGTTTTCGCCTACATAGATAGCTGTGTTTGGAATTCTAAATAAACACGGTTTGTGCTAGCTCCTTGAAACTTGACGAAATGAAGTAGTTCTAAGTTCTATCTCTATGGTTTGTTTCCTCTTGAAGTACCCCATGCAGAGACTGGCGAAAAACACGTTCGTTTGAAAGGGGTTGCCAAGCTTCCAGCAAACCTCTGGTTTGCTGAAATCTCAGCAAACATTTTTTCACCAAATCTTGATGATACTTGGTGGTAATGATCAGTTCACTAATCCCACTTGGCTGCCCAATTTTCACTCATCTAGGATCAAGCGTTCGTTTCCACTAACACTTTGAATTTTTAGGTTTCACTCTGTTTTCTGCTATATACTTAGATGTGTTTGAAACTCTAAATCAAACACGGTTTGTGCTAGCTCCTTGAAACTTGACCAAATGAAGTAGTTCTAAGTTCTCTCTCTATGGTTTGTTTTTTCTTGAACTACCCCATGCAGAGACTGGCGAAAAACACTTTCGTTTGAAAGGGGTTGCCAAGCTTAAAAAAAAATACTAGTTTGCTGAAATCTCAGCAAACATTTTTTCACCAAATCTTGATGATACTTGGTGGTAATAATCAGTTCACTAATCCCACTTGGCTGCCCAATTTTTATTCTTCTAGGTTGAAGCATTCGTTTGAAGTAACAGTTTGAATTTTTAGGTTTCACTCTGTTTTCGCCTACATAGATAGCTGGGTTTGGAATTCTAAATCAATCACGGTTTGTGCTAGCTCCTTGAAACTTGACCAAATGAAGTAGTTCTAAGTTCTATCTCTATGGTTTGTTTCCTCTTGAAGTACCCCATTCAGAGACTGGCGAAAAACACTTTCGTTTGAAAGGGGTTGCCAAGCTTCCAGCAAACCTCTAGTTTGCTGAAATCTCAGCAAACATTTTTTCACCAAATCTTGATGATATTTGGTGGTAATGATCAGTTCACAAATCCCACTTGGCTGCCCAATTTTCACTCATCTAGGATCAAGCGTTCGTTTCCACTAACACTTTGAATTTTTAGGTTTCACTCTGTTTTCTGCTATAAACTTAGATGTGTCTGAAACTCTAAATCAAACACGGTTTGTGCTAGCTCCTTGAAACTTGACCAAATGAAGTAGTTCTAAGTTGTATCTCTATGGTTTGTTTCCTCTTGAAGTACCCCATGCAGAGACTGGCGAAAAACACTTTCGTTTGAAAGGGGTTGCCAAGCTTTAAGCAAACCTCTAGTTTGCTGAAATCTCAGCAAACATTTTTTCACCAAATCTTGATGATACTTGGTGGTAATGATCAGTACACTAATCCAACTTGGCTGCCCAATTTTCATTGTTCTAGGTTGAAGCATTCGTTTACAGTAACAGTTTGAATTTTTTGGTTTCACTCTGTTTTCGCCTACATAGATAGCTGTGTTTGGAATTCTAAATCAAACACGGTTTGTGCTAGCTCCTTGAAATTTGACCAAATGAAGTAGTTCTAAGTTCTATCTCTATGGTTTGTTTCCTCTTGAAGTACCCCATGCAGAGACTGGCGAAAAACACTTTCGTTTGAAAGGGGTTGCCAAGCTTCCAGCAAACCTCTAGTTTGCTGAAATCTCAGCAAACATTTTTTCACCAAATCTTGATGATATTTGGTGGTAATGATCAGTTCACTAATCCCACTTGGCTGCCCAATTTTCACTCATCTAGGATCAAGCGTTCGTTTCCACTAACACTTTGAATTTTTAGGTTTCACTCTGTTTTCTGTATGAACTTAGATGTATTTGAAACTCTAAATCAAACACGGTTTGTGCTAGCTCATTGAAACTTGACCAAATGAAGTAGTTCTAAGTTCTCTATCTATGGTGTGTTTTTTCTTGAAGTACCCCATGCAGAGACTGGCGAAAAACACTTTCGTTTGAAAGGGGTTGCCAAGCTTCCAGCAAACCTCTAGTTTGCTGAAATCTCAGCAAACATTTTTTCACCAAATCTTGATGATACTTGGTGGTAATGATCAGTACACTAATCCAAGTTGGCTGCCCAATTTTCATTCTTCTAGGTTGAAGCATTCGTTTCCAGTAACAGTTTGAATTTTTTGGTTTCACTCTGTTTTCGCCTACATAGGTAGCTGTGTTTGGAATTCTAAATAAACACGGTTTGTGCTAGCTCCTTGAAACTTGACCAAATGAAGTAGTTCTAAGTTCTATCTCTATGGTTTGTTTCCTCTTGAAATACCCCATGCAGAGACTGGCGAAAAACACTTTCGTTTGAAAGGGGTTGCCAAGCTTCCAGCAAACCTCTAGTTTGCTGAAATCTCAGCAAACATTTTTTCACCAAAACTTGATGATACTAGGTGGTAATGATCAGTTCACTAATCCCACTTGGCTGCCCAATTTTTATTCTTCTAGGTTGAAGCATTCGTTTCCAGTAACAGTTTGAATTTTTAGGTTTCACTCTGATTTCTGCTATATAGTTAGATGTGTTTGAAACTCTAAATCAAACACGGTTTGTGCTAGCTCCATGAAACTTGACCAAATGAAGTAGTTTTAAGTTCTATCTGTATGGTTTGTTTCCTCTTGAAGTACCCCATGCAGAGACTGGCGAAAAACACTTTCGTTTGAATTGGGTTGCCACGCTTCCAAAAAACTACTAGTTTGCTGAAATCTCAGCAAACATTTTTTCACCAAATCTGCATGATACTTGGTGGTAATGATCAGTTCACTAATCCCACTTGGCTGCCCAATTTTTATTCTTCTAGGTTGAAGCATTCGTTTCCAGTAACAGTTTGAAATTTTAGGTTTGACTCTGTTTTCTCCTACATAGATAGCTGTGTTTGGAATTCTAAATCAAACACGGTTTGTACTAGCTCCTTGAAACTTGACCAAATGAAGTAGTTCTAAGTTCTATCTCTATGGTTTGTTTCCTCTTGAAGTACCCCATGCAGAGACTGGCGAAAAACACTTTCATTTGAAAGGGGTTGCCAAGCTTCCAGCAAACCTCTAGTTTGCTGAAATCTCAGCAAACATTTTTTCACCAAATCTTGATGATACTTGGTGGTAATAATCAGTACACTAATCCAACTTGGCTGCCCAATTTTCATTCTTCTCGGTTGAAGCATTCGTTTCCAGTAACAGTTTGAATTTTTTGGTTTCACTCTGTTTTCGCCTACATAGATAGCTGTGTTTGGAATTCTAAATCAAACACGTTTTGTGCTAGCTCCTTGAAATTTGACCAAATGAAGTAGTTCTAAGTTCTATCTCTATGGTTTGTTTCCTCTTGAAGCACCCCATGCAGAGACTGGCGAAAAACACTTTCGTTTGAAAGGGGTTGCCAAGCTTCCAGCAAACCTCTAGTTTGCTGAAATCTCAGCAAACATTTTTTCACCAAATCTTGATGAAATTTGGTGGTAATGATCAGTTCACTAATCCCACTTGGCTGCCCAATTTTCACTAATCTAGGATCAAGCGTTCGTTTCCACTAACACTTTGAATTTTTAGGTTTCACTCTGTTTTCTGCTATGAACTTAGATGTGTTTGAAACTCTAAATCAAACACGGTTTGTGCTAGCTCCTTGAAACTTGACCAAATGAAGTAGTTCTAAGTTCTCTATCTATGGTGTGTTTTTCTTGAACTACCCCATGCAGAGACTGGCGAAAAACACTTTCGTTTGAAAGGGGTTGCCAAGCTTAAAAAAAAATACTAGTTTGCTGAAATCTCAGCAAACATTTTTTCACCAAATCTTGATGATACTTGGTGGTAATAATCAGTTCACTAATCCCACTTGGCTGCCCAATTTTTATTCTTCTAGGTTGAAGCATTCGTTTCCAGTAACAGTTTGAATTTTTTGGTTTCACCCTGTTTTCTCCTACATAGATAGCTGGGTTTGGAATTCTAAATCAAACACGGTTTGTGCTAGCTTTTTGAAACTTGACCAAATGAAGTAGTTCTACGTTCTATCTCTATGGTTTGTTTCCTCTTGAAGTACCCCATGCAGAGACTGGCGAAAAACACTTTCGTTTGAAAGGGGTTGCCAAGCTTCCAGCAAACCTCTAGTTTGCTGAAATCTCAGCAAACATTTTTTCACCAAATCTTGATGATACTTGGTGGTAATGATCAGTACACTAATCCAAGTTGGCTGCCCAATTTTCATTCTTCTAGGTTGAAGCATTCGTTTCCAGTAACAGTTTGAATTTTTTGGTTTCACTTTGTTTTCGCCTACATAGGTAGCTGTGTTTGGAATTCTAAATAAACAAGGTTTGTGCTAGCTCCTTGAAACTTGACCAAATGAAGTAGTTCTAAGTTCTATCTCTATGGTTTGTTTCCTCTTGAAGTACCCCATGCAGAGACTGGCGAAAAACACTTTCGTTTGAAAGAGGTTGCCAAGCTTCCAAAAAACTACTAGTTTGCTGAAATCTCAGCAAACATTTTTTCACCAAATCTGGATGATACTTGGTGGTAATGATCAGTTCACTAATCCCACTTGGCTGCCCAATGTTTATTCTTCTAGGTTGAAGCATTCGTTTCCAGTAACAGTTTGAATTTTTAGGTTTCACTCTGTTTTCTGCTATATAGTTAGATGTGTTTGAAACTCTAAATCAAACACGGTTTGTGCTAGCTCCATGAAACTTGACCAAATGAAGTAGTTCTAAGTTCTATCTTTATGGTTTGTTTCCTCTTGAAGTACCCCATGCAGAGACTGGCGAAAAACACTTTCGTTTGAAAGGGGTTGCCAAGCTTCCAAAAAACTACTAGTTTGCTGAAATCTCAGCAAACATGTTTTCACCAAATCTTGATGATACTTGGTGGTAATGATCAGTTCACTAATCCCACTTGGCTGCCCAATTTGTATTCTTCTAGGTTGAACCATTCGTTTCCAGTAACAGTTTGAATTTTTAGGTTTGACTCTGTTTTCTCCTACATAGATAGCTGGGTTTGGAATTCTAAATCAAACACGGTTTGTGCTAGCTCCTTGAAACTTGACCAAATGAAGTAGTTCTAAGTTCTATCTCTATGGTTTGTTTCCACTTGAAGTACCCCATGCAGAGACTGGCGAAAAACACTTTCGTTTGAAAGAGGTTGCCAAGCTTCCAAAAAACTACTAGTTTGCTGAAATCTCAGCAAACATTTTTTCACCAAATCTGGATGATACTTGGTGGTAATGATCAGTTCACTAATCCCACTTGGCTGCCCAATTTTTATTCTTCTAGGTTGAAGCATTCGTTTCCAGTAACAGTTTGAAATTTTAGGTTTGACTCTGTTTTCTCCTACATAGATAGCTGTGTTTGGAATTCTAAATCAAACACGGTTTGTGCTAGCTCCTTGAAACTTGACCAAATGAAGTAGTTCTAAGTTCTATCTCTATGGTTTGTTTCCTCTTGAAGTACCCCATGCAGAGACTGGCGAAAAACACTTTCATTTGAAAGGGGTTGCCAAGCTTACAGCAAACCTCTAGTTTGCTGAAATCTCAGCAAACATTTTTTCACCAAATCTTGATGATACTTGGTGGTAATGATCAGTACACTAATCCAAGTTGGCTGCCCAATTTTCATTCTTCTAGGTTGAAGCATTCGTTTCCAGTAACAGTTTGAATTTTTTGGTTTCACTCTGTTTTCGCCTACATAGATAGCTGTGTTTGGAATTCTAAATCAAACACGGTTTGTGCTAGCTCCTTGAAACTTGACCAAATGAAGTAGTTCTAAGTGCTATCTCTGTAGTTTGTTTCCTCTTGAAATACCCCATGCAGAGACTGGCGAAAAACACTTTCGTTTGAAAGGGGTTGCCAAGCTTCCAGAAAACCTCTAGTTTGCTGAAATCTCAGCAAACATTTTTTCACCAAATCTTGATGATACTTGGTGGTAATGATCAGTTAACTAATCCCACTTGGCTGCCCAATTTTTATTCTTCTAGGTTGAAGCATTCGTTTCCAGTAACAGTTTGAATTTTTAGGTTTCACTCTGTTTTCTGCTATATAGTTAGATGTGTTTGAAACTCTAAATCAAACACGGTTTGTGCTAGCTCCATGAAACTTGACCAAATGAAGTAGTTCTAAGTTCTATCTGTATGGTTTGTTTCCTCTAAAAGTACCCCATGCAGAGACTGGCGAAAAACACTTTGGTTTGAAAGGGGTTGCCAAGCTTCCAAAAAACTACTAGTTTGCTGAAATCTCAGCAAACATTTTTTCACCAAATCTGGATGATACTTGGTGGTAATGATCAGTTCACTAATCCCACTTGGCTGCCCAATTTTTATTCTTCTAGGTTGAAGCATTCGTTTCCAGTAACAGTTTGAAATTTTAGGTTTGACTCTGTTTTCTCCTACATAGATAGCTGTGTTTGGAATTCTAAATCAAACACGGTTTGTGCTAGCTCCTTGAAACTTGACCAAATGAAGTAGTTCTAAGTTCTATCTCTATGGTTTGTTTCCTCTTGAAGTACCCCATGCAGAGACTGGCGAAAAACACTTTCGTTTGAAAGGGGTTGCCAAGCTTCCAGCAAACCTCTAGTTTGCTGAAATCTCAGCAAACATTTTTTCACCAAATCTTGATGATACTTGGTGGTAATGATCAGTACACTAATCCAACTTGGCTGCCCAATTTTCATTCTTCTAGGTTGAAGCATTCGTTTCCAGTAACAGTTTGAATTTTTTGGTTTCACTCTGTTTTCGCCTACATAGATAGCTGTGTTTGGAATTCTAAATCAAACACGGTTTGTGCTAGCTCCTTGAAACTTGACCAAATGAAGTAGTTCTAAGTTCTATCTCTATGGTTTGTTTCCTCTTGAAGCACCCCATGCAGAGACTGGCGAAAAACACTTTCGTTTGAAAGGGGTTGCCAAGCTTCCAGCAAACCTCTAGTTTGCTGAAATCTCAGCAAACATTTTTTCACCAAATCTTGATGATATTTGGTGGTAATGATCAGTTCACTAATCCCACTTGGCTGCCCAATTTTCACTCATCTAGGATCAAGCGTTCGTTTCCACTAACACTTTGAATTTTTAGGTTTCACTCTGTTTTCTGCTATGAACTTAGATGTGTTTGAAACTCTAAATCAAACACGGTTTGTGCTAGCTCCTTGAAACTTGACCAAATTAAGTAGTTCTAAGTTCTCTATCTATGGTGTGTTTTTTCTTGAACTACCCCATGCAGAGACTGGCGAAAAACACTTTCGTTTGAAATGGGTTGCCAAGCTTAAAAAAAAATACTAGTTTGCTGAAATCTCAGCAAACATTTTTTCACCAAATCTTGATGATACTTGGTGGTAATAATCAGTTCACTAATCCCACTTGGCTGCCCAATTTTTATTCTTCTAGGTTGAAGCATTCGTTTCCAGTAACAGTTTGAATTTTTAGGTTTCACTCTGTTTTCGCCTACATAGATAGCTGTGTTTGGAATTCTAAATAAACACGGTTTGTGCTAGCTCCTTGAAACTTGACCAAATGAAGTAGTTCTAAGTTCTATCTCTATGGTTTGTTTCCTCTTGAAGTACCCCATGCAGAGACTGCCGAAAAACACTTTCGTTTGAAAGGGGTTGCCAAGCTTCCAGCAAACCTCTAGTTTGCTGAAATCTCAGCAAACATTTTTTCACCAAATCTTGATGATACTTGGTGGTAATGATCAGTACACTAATCCAACTTGGCTGCCCAATTTTCATTCTTCTAGGTTGAAGCATTCGTTTCCAGTAACAGTTTGAATTTTTTGGTTTCACTCTGTTTTCGCCTACATAGATAGCTGTGTTTGGAATTCTAAATCAAACACGGTTTGTGCTAGCTCCTTGAAACTTGACCAAATGAAGTAGTTCTAAGTTCTATCTCTATGGTTTGTTTCCTCTTGAAGCACCCCATGCAGAGACTGGCGAAAAACACTTTCGTTTGAAAGGGGTTGCCAAGCTTCCAGCAAACCTCTAGTTTGCTGAAATCTCAGCAAACATTTTTTCACCAAATCTTGATGATATTTGGTGGTAATGATCAGTTCACTAATCCCACTTGGCTGCCCAATTTTCACTCATCTAGGATCAAGCGTTCGTTTCCACTAACACTTTGAATTTTTAGGTTTCACTCTGTTTTCTGCTATGAACTTAGATGTGTTTGAAACTCTAAATCAAACACGGTTTGTGCTAGCTCCTTGAAACTTGACCAAATTAAGTAGTTCTAAGTTCTCTATCTATGGTGTGTTTTTTCTTGAACTACCCCATGCAGAGACTGGCGAAAAACACTTTCGTTTGAAATGGGTTGCCAAGCTTAAAAAAAAATACTAGTTTGCTGAAATCTCAGCAAACATTTTTTCACCAAATCTTGATGATACTTGGTGGTAATAATCAGTTCACTAATCCCACTTGGCTGCCCAATTTTTATTCTTCTAGGTTGAAGCATTCGTTTCCAGTAACAGTTTGAATTTTTAGGTTTCACTCTGTTTTCGCCTACATAGATAGCTGTGTTTGGAATTCTAAATAAACACGGTTTGTGCTAGCTCCTTGAAACTTGACCAAATGAAGTAGTTCTAAGTTCTATCTCTATGGTTTGTTTCCTCTTGAAGTACCCCATGCAGAGACTGCCGAAAAACACTTTCGTTTGAAAGGGGTTGCCAAGGTTCCAGCAAACCTCTAGTTTGCTGAAATCTCAGCAAACATTTTTTCACCAAATCTTGATGATACTTGGTGGTGATAATCAGTAAACTAATCCAACTTGGCTGCCCAATTTTCATTCTTCTAGGTTGAAGCATTCGTTTCCAGTAACAGTTTGAATTTTTTTGGTTTCACTCTGTTTTCGCCTGCATAGATAGCTGTGTTTGGAATTCTAAATAAACACGGTTTGTGCTAGCTCCTTGAAACTTGACGAAATGAAGTAGTTCTAAGTTCTATCTCTATGGTTTGTTTCCTCTTGAAGTACACCATGCAGAGGCTGGCGAAAAACACTTTCGTTTGAAAGGGGTTGCCAAGCTTCCAGCAAACCTCTAGTTTGCTGAAATCTCAGCAAACATTTTTTCACCAAATCTTGATGATACTTGGTGGTAATGATCAGTTCACTAATCCCACTTGGCTGCCCAATTTTCACTCATCTAGGATCAAGCGTTCGTTTCCACTAACACTTTGAATTTTTAGGTTTCACTCTGTTTTCTGCTATATACTTAGATATGTTTGAAACTCTAAATCAAACACGGTTTGTGCTAGCTCCTTGAAACTTGACCAAATGAAGTAGTTCTAAGTTCTCTCTCTATGGTTTGTTTTTTCTTGAACTACCCCATGCAGAGACTGGCGAAAAACACTTTCGTTTGAAAGGGGTTGCCAAGCTTAAAAAAAAATACTAGTTTGCTGAAATCTCAGCAAACATTTTTTCACCAAATCTTGATGATACTTGGTGGTAATGATCAGTTCACTAATCCCACTTGGCTGCACAATTTTTATTCTTCTAGGATGAAGCATTCGTTTCCAGTAACAGTTTGATTTTTTAGGTTTCACCCTGTTTTCTCCTACATAGATAGCTGGGTTTGGAATTCTAAATCAAACACGGTTTGTGCTAGCATTTTGAAACTTGACCAAATGAAGTAGTTCTAAGTTCTATATCTATGGTTTTTTTCTTCTTGAAGTACCCCATGCAGAGACTGGCGAAAAACACTTTCGTTTGAAAGGGGTTGCCAAGCTTCCAAAAAACTACTAGTTTGCTGAAATCTCAGCAAACATTTTTTCACCAAATCTTGATGATACTTGGTGGTAATGATCAGTTCACTAATCCCATTGGCTGCCCAATTTTTATTCTTCTAGGTTGAAGCATTCGTTTCCAGTAACAGTTTGAGTTTTTAGGTTTCACTCTGTTTTCTGCTATATAGTTAGATGTGTTTGAAACTCTAAATCAAACACGGTTTGTGCTACCTCCATGAAACTTGACCAAATGAAGTAGTTCTAAGTTCTATCTGTATGTTTTGTTTCCTCTTGAAGTACCCCATGAGGAGACTGGCGAAAAACACTTTCGTTTGAAAGGGGTTGCCAAGCTTCCAAAAAACTACTAGTTTGCTGAAATCTCAGCAAACATTTTTTTGACCAAATCTTGATGATACTTGGTGGTAATGATCAGTTCACTAATCCCACTTGGCTGCCCAATTTTTATTCTTCTAGGTTGAAGCATTCGTTTGAAGTAACAGTTTGAATTTTTAGGTTTGACTCAGTTTTCTCCTACATAGATAGCTGTGTTTGGAATTCTAAATCAAACACGGTTTGTGCTAGCTCCTTGAAACGTGACCAAATGAAGAAGTTCTAAGTTCTATCTCTATGGTTTGTTTCCTCTTGAAGTACCGCATGCAGAGACTGGCGAAAAACACTTTCGTTTGAAAGGGGTTGCCAAGCTTCCAAAAAACTACTAGTTTGCTGAAATCTCAGCAAACATTTTTTCACCAAATCTGGATGATACTTGGTGGTAATGATCAGTTCACTAATCCCACTTGGCTGCCCAATTTTTATTCTTCTAGGTTGAAGCATTCGTTTCCAGTAACAGTTTGAATTTTTAGGTTTGACTCTGTTTTCTCCTACATAGATAGCTGTGTTTGGAATTCTAAATCAAACACGTTTTGTGCTAGCTCCTTGAAACTTGACCAAATGAAGTAGTTCTAAGTTCTATCTCTATGGTTTGTTTCCTCTTGAAGTACCCCATGCAGAGACTAGCGAAAAACACTTTTGTTTGAAAGGGGTTGCCAAGCTTCCAAAAAACTTCTAGTTTGCTGAAATCTCAGCAAACATTTTTTCACCAAATCTTGATGGTACTTGGTGGTAATGATCAGTTCAATAATCCCACTTGGCTGCCCAATTTTTATTCTTCTAGGTTGAAGCATTCGTTTCCAGTAAAATTTGAATTTTTAGGTTTCACTCTGTTTTCTGCTATATAGTTAGATGTGTTTGAAACTCTAAATCAAACACGGTTTGTGCTAGCTCCATGAAACTTGACCAAATGAAGTAGTTCTAAGTTCTATCTGTATGGTTTGTTTCCTCTTGAAGTACCCCATGCAGAGACTGGCGAAAAAAACTTTCGTTTGAAAGGGGTTGCCAAGCTTCCAAAAAACTACTAGTTTGCTGAAATCTCAGCAAACATTTTTTCAACAAATCTGGATGATACTTGGTGGTAATGATCAGTTCACTAATCCCACTTGGCTTCCCAATTTTTATTCTTCTAGGTTGAAGCATTCGTTTCCAGTAACAGTTTGAAATTTTCGGTTTGACTCTGTTTTCTCCTACATAGATAGCTGTGTTTGGAATTCTAAATCAAACACGGTTTGTGCTAGCTCCTTGAAACTTGACCAAATGAAGTAGTTCTAAGTTCTATCTCTATGGTTTGTTTCCTCTTGAAGTACCCCATTCAGAGACTGGCGAAAAACACTTTCGTTTGAAAGGGGTTGCCAAGGTTCCAGCAAACCTCTAGTTTGCTGAAATCTCAGCAAACATTTTTTCACCAAATCTTGATGATACTTGGTGGTGATGATCAGTACACTAATCCAACTTGGCTGCCCAATTTTCATTCTTCTAGGTTGAAGCATTCGTTTCCAGTAACAGTTTGAATTTTTTGGTTTCACTCTGTTTTCGCCTACATAGATAGCTGTGTTTGGAATTCTAAATAAACACGGTTTGTGGTAGCTCCTTGAAACTTGACGAAATGAAGTAGTTCTAAGTTCTATCTCTATGGTTTGTTTCCTCTTGAAGTACCCCATGCAGAGACTGGCGAAAAACACTTTCGTTTGAAAGGGGTTGCCAAGCTTCCAGCAAACCTCTGGTTTGCTGAAATCTCAGCAAACATTTTTTCACCAAATCTTGATGATACTTGGTGGTAATGATCAGTTCACTAATCCCACTTGGCTGCCCAATTTTCACTCATCTAGGATCAAGCGTTCGTTTCCACTAACACTTTGAATTTTTAGGTTTCACTCTGTTTTCTGCTATATACTTAGATGTGTTTGAAACTCTAAATCAAACACGGTTTGTGCTAGCTCCTTGAAACTTGACCAAATGAAGTAGTTCTAAGTTCTCTATCTATGGTGTGTTTTTCTTGAACTACCCCATGCAGAGACTGGCGAAAAACACTTTCGTTTGAAAGGGGTTGCCAAGCTTAAAAAAAAATACTAGTTTGCTGAAATCTCAGCAAACATTTTTTCACCAAATCTTGATGATACTTGGTGGTAATAATCAGTTCACTAATCCCACTTGGCTGCCCAATTTTTATTCTTCTAGGTTGAAGCATTCGTTTCCAGTAACAGTTTGAATTTTTTGGTTTCACCCTGTTTTCTCCTACATAGATAGCTGGGTTTGGAATTCTAAATCAAACACGGTTTGTGCTAGCTTTTTGAAACTTGACCAAATGAAGTAGTTCTAAGTTCTATCTGTATGGTTTGTTTCCTCTTGAAGTACCCCATGCAGAGACTGGCGAAAAACACTTTCGTTTGAAAGGGGTTGCCAAGCTTAAAAAAAAATACTAGTTTGCTGAAATCTCAGCAAACATTTTTTCACCAAATCTTGATGATACTTGGTGGTAATGATCAGTACACTAATCCAAGTTGGCTGCCCAATTTTCATTCTTCTAGGTTGAAGCATTCGTTTCCAGTAACAGTTTGAATTTTTTGGTTTCACTTTGTTTTCGCCTACATAGGTAGCTGTGTTTGGAATTCTAAATAAACAAGGTTTGTGCTAGCTCCTTGAAACTTGACCAAATGAAGTAGTTCTAAGTTCTATCTCTATGGTTTGTTTCCTCTTGAAGTACCCCATGCAGAGACTGGCGAAAAACACTTTCGTTTGAAAGAGGTTGCCAAGCTTCCAAAAAACTACTAGTTTACTGAAATCTCAGCAAACATTTTTTCACCAAATCTGGATGATACTTGGTGGTAATGATCAGTTCACTAATCCCACTTGGCTGCCCAATGTTTATTCTTCTAGGTTGAAGCATTCGTTTCCAGTAACAGTTTGAATTTTTAGGTTTCACTCTGTTTTCTGCTATATAGTTAGATGTGTTTGAAACTCTAAATCAAACACGGTTTGTGCTAGCTCCATGAAACTTGACCAAATGAAGTAGTTCTAAGTTCTATCTGAATGGTTTGTTTCCTCTTGAAGTACCCCATGCAGAGACTGGCGAAAAACACTTTCGTTTGAAAGGGGTTGCCAAGCTTCCAAAAAACTACTAGTTTGCTGAAATCTCAGCAAACATGTTTTCACCAAATCTTGATGATACTTGGTGGTAATGATCAGTTCACTAATCCCACTTGGCTGCCCAATTTGTATTCTTCTAGGTTGAACCATTCGTTTCCAGTAACAGTTTGAATTTTTAGGTTTGACTCTGTTTTCTCCTACATAGATAGCTGGGTTTGGAATTCTAAATCAAACACGGTTTGTGCTAGCTCCTTGAAACTTGACCAAATGAAGTAGTTCTAAGTTCTATCTCTATGGTTTGTTTCCACTTGAAGTACCCCATGCCGAGACTGGCGAAAAACACTTTCGTTTGAAAGAGGTTGCCAAGCTTCCAAAAAACTACTAGTTTGCTGAAATCTCAGCAAACATTTTTTCAAAAAATCTGGATGATACTTGGTGGTAATGATCAGTTCACTAATCCCACTTGGCTGCCCAATTTTTATTCTTCTAGGTTGAAGCATTCGTTTCCAGTAACAGTTTGAAATTTTAGGTTTGACTCTGTTTTCTCCTACATAGATAGCTGTGTTTGGAATTCTAAATCAAACACGGTTTGTGCTAGCTCCTTGAAACTTGACCAAATGAAGTAGTTCTAAGTTCTATCTCTATGGTTTGTTTCCTCTTGAAGTACCCCATGCAGAGACTGGCGAAAAACACTTTCATTTGAAAGGGGTTGCCAAGCTTACAGCAAACCTCTAGTTTGCTGAAATCTCAGCAAACATTTTTTCACCAAATCTTGATGATACTTGGTGGTAATGATCAGTACACTAATCCAAGTTGGCTGCCCAATTTTCATTCTTCTAGGTTGAAGCATTCGTTTCCAGTAACAGTTTGAATTTTTTGGTTTCACTCTGTTTTCGCCTACATAGATAGCTGTGTTTGGAATTCTAAATCAAACACGGTTTGTGCTAGCTCCTTGAAACTTGACCAAATGAAGTAGTTCTAAGTGCTATCTCTGTAGTTTGTTTCCTCTTGAAATACCCCATGCAGAGACTGGCGAAAAACACTTTCGTTTGAAAGGGGTTGCCAAGCTTCCAGCAAACCTCTAGTTTGCTGAAATCTCAGCAAACATTTTTTCACCAAATATTGATGATACTTGGTGGTAATGATCAGTTAACTAATCCCACTTGGCTGCCCAATTTTTATTCTTCTAGGTTGAAGCATTCGTTTCCAGTAACAGTTTGAATTTTTAGGTTTCACTCTGTTTTCTGCTATATAGTTAGATGTGTTTGAAACTCTAAATCAAACACGGTTTGTGCTAGCTCCATGAAACTTGACCAAATGAAGTAGTTCTAAGTTCTATCTGTATGGTTTGTTTCCTCTAAAAGTACCCCATGCAGAGACTGGCGAAAAACACTTTGGTTTGAAAGGGGTTGCCAAGCTTCCAAAAAACTACTAGTTTGCTGAAATCTCAGCAAACATTTTTTCACCAAATCTGGATGATACTTGGTGGTAATGATCATTTCACTAATCCCACTTGGCTGCCCAATTTTTATTCTTCTAGGTTGAAGCATTCGTTTCCAGTAACAGTTTGAAATTTTAGGTTTGACTCTGTTTTCTCCTACATAGATAGCTGTGTTTGGAATTCTAAATCAAACACGGTTTGTGCTAGCTCCTTGAAACTTGACCAAATGAAGTAGTTCTAAGTTCTATCTCTATGGTTTGTTTCCTCTTGAAGTACCCCATGCAGAGACTGGCGAAAAACACTTTCGTTTGAAAGGGGTTGCCAAGCTTCCAGCAAACCTCTAGTTTGCTGAAATCTCAGCAAACATTTTTTCACCAAATCTTGATGATACTTGGTGGTAATGATCAGTACACTAATCCAACTTGGCTGCCCAATTTTCATTCTTCTAGGTTGAAGCATTCGTTTCCAGTAACAGTTTGAATTTTTTGGTTTCACTCTGTTTTCGCCTACATAGATAGCTGTGTTTGGAATTCTAAATCAAACACGGTTTGTGCTAGCTCCTTGAAACTTGACCAAATGAAGTAGTTCTAAGTTCTATCTCTATGGTTTGTTTCCTCTTGAAGCACCCCATGCAGAGACTGGCAAAAAACACTTTCGTTTGAAAGGGGTTGCCAAGCTTCCAGCAAACCTCTAGTTTGCTGAAATCTCAGCAAACATTTTTTCACCAAATCTTGATGATATTTGGTGGTAATGATCAGTTCACTAATCCCACTTGGCTGCCCAATTTTCACTCATCTAGGATCAAGCGTTCGTTTCCACTAACACTTTGAATTTTTAGGTTTCACTCTGTTTTCTGCTATGAACTTAGATGTGTTTGAAACTCTAAATCAAACACGGTTTGTGCTAGCTCCTTGAAACTTGACCAAATTAAGTAGTTCTAAGTTCTCTATCTATGGTGTGTTTTTTCTTGAACTACCCCATGCAGAGACGGGCGAAAAACACTTTCGTTTGAAATGGGTTGCCAAGCTTAAAAAAAAATACTAGTTTGCTGAAATCTCAGCAAACATTTTTTCACCAAATCTTGATGATACTTGGTGGTAATAATCAGTTCACTAATCCCACTTGGCTGCCCAATTTTTATTCTTCTAGGTTGAAGCATTCGTTTCCAGTAACAGTTTGAATTTTTAGGTTTCACTCTGTTTTCGCCTACATAGATAGCTGTGTTTGGAATTCTAAATAAACACGGTTTGTGCTAGCTCCTTGAAACTTGACCAAATGAAGTAGTTCTAAGTTCTATCTCTATGGTTTGTTTCCTCTTGAAGTACCCCATGCAGAGACTGCCGAAAAACACTTTCGTTTGAAAGGGGTTGCCAAGCTTCCAGCAAACCTCTAGTTTGCTGAAATCTCAGCAAACATTTTTTCACCAAATCTTGATGATACTTGGTGGTAATGATCAGTACACTAATCCAACTTGGCTGCCCAATTTTCATTCTTCTAGGTTGAAGCATTCGTTTCCAGTAACAGTTTGAATTTTTTGGTTTCACTCTGTTTTCGCCTACATAGATAGCTGTGTTTGGAATTCTAAATCAAACACGGTTTGTGCTAGCTCCTTGAAACTTGACCAAATGAAGTAGTTCTAAGTTCTATCTCTATGGTTTGTTTCCTCTTGAAGCACCCCATGCAGAGACTGGCGAAAAACACTTTCGTTTGAAAGGGGTTGCCAAGCTTCCAGCAAACCTCTAGTTTGCTGAAATCTCAGCAAACATTTTTTCACCAAATCTTGATGATATTTGGTGGTAATGATCAGTTCACTAATCCCACTTGGCTGCCCAATTTTCACTCATCTAGGATCAAGCGTTCGTTTCCACTAACACTTTGAATTTTTAGGTTTCACTCTGTTTTCTGCTATGAACTTAGATGTGTTTGAAACTCTAAATCAAACACGGTTTGTGCTAGCTCCTTGAAACTTGACCAAATTAAGTAGTTCTAAGTTTTCTATCTATGGTGTGTTTTTTCTTGAACTACCCCATGCAGAGACTGGCGAAAAACACTTTCGTTTGAAATGGGTTGCCAAGCTTAAAAAAAAATACTAGTTTGCTGAAATCTCAGCAAACATTTTTTCACCAAATCTTGATGATACTTGGTGGTAATAATCAGTTCACTAATCCCACTTGGCTGCCCAATTTTTATTCTTCTAGGTTGAAGCATTCGTTTCCAGTAACAGTTTGAATTTTTAGGTTTCACTCTGTTTTCGCCTACATAGATAGCTGTGTTTGGAATTCTAAATAAACACGGTTTGTGCTAGCTCCTTGAAACTTGACCAAATGAAGTAGTTCTAAGTTCTATCTCTATGGTTTGTTTCCTCTTGAAGTACCCCATGCAGAGACTGCCGAAAAACACTTTCGTTTGAAAGGGGTTGCCAAGGTTCCAGCAAACCTCTAGTTTGCTGAAATCTCAGCAAACATTTTTTCACCAAATCTTGATGATACTTGGTGGTGATAATCAGTAAACTAATCCAACTTGGCTGCCCAATTTTCATTCTTCTAGGTTGAAGCATTCGTTTCCAGTAACAGTTTGAATTTTTTTGGTTTCACTCTGTTTTCGCCTGCATAGATAGCTGTTTTTGGAATTCTAAATAAACACGGTTTGTGCTAGCTCCTTGAAACTTGACGAAATGAAGTAGTTCTAAGTTCTATCTCTATGGTTTGTTTCCTCTTGAAGTACACCATGCAGAGGCTGGCGAAAAACACTTTCGTTTGAAAGGGGTTGCCAAGCTTCCAGCAAACCTCTAGTTTGCTGAAATCTCAGCAAACATTTTTTCACCAAATCTTGATGATACTTGGTGGTAATGATCAGTTCACTAATCCCACTTGGCTGCCCAATTTTCACTCATCTAGGATCAAGCGTTCGTTTCCACTAACACTTTGAATTTTTAGGTTTCACTCTGTTTTCTGCTATATACTTAGATATGTTTGAAACTCTAAATCAAACACGGTTTGTGCTAGCTCCTTGAAACTTGACCAAATGAAGTAGTTCTAAGTTCTCTCTCTATGGTTTGTTTTTTCTTGAACTACCCCATGCAGAGACTGGCGAAAAACACTTTCGTTTGAAAGGGGTTGCCAAGCTTAAAAAAAAATACTAGTTTGCTGAAATCTCAGCAAACATTTTTTCACCAAATCTTGATGATACTTGGTGGTAATGATCAGTTCACTAATCCCACTTGGCTGCCCAATTTTTATTCTTCTAGGTTGAAGCATTCTTTTCCAGTAACAGTTTGAATTTTTAGGTTTCACTCTGATTTCTGCTATATAGTTAGATGTGTTTGAAACTCTAAATCAAACACGGTTTGTGCTAGCTCCATGAAACTTGACCAAATGAAGTAGTTCTAAGTTCTATCTCTTTGGTTTGTTTCCTCTTGAAGTACCCCATGCAGAGACTGGCGAAAAACACTTTCGTTTGAAAGGGGTTGCCAAGCTTCCAAAAAACTACTAGTTTGCTGAAATCTCAGCAAACATGTTTTCACCAAATCTTGATGATACTTGGTGGTAATGATCAGTTCACTAATCCCACTTGGCTGCCCAATTTGTATTCTTCTAGGTTGAACCATTCGTTTCCAGTAACAGTTTGAATTTTTAGGTTTGACTCTGTTTTCTCCTACATAGATAGCTGTGTTTGGAATTCTAAATCAAACACGGTTTGTGCTAGCTCCTTGAAACTTGACCAAATGAAGTAGTTCTAAGTTCTATCTCTATGGTTTGTTTCCTCTTGAAGTACCCCATGCAGAGACTGGCGAAAAACACTTTCGTTTGAAAGGGGTTGCCAAGCTTACAGCAAACCTCTAGTTTGCTGAAATCTCAGCAAACATTTTTTCACCAAATCTTGATGATACTTGGTGGTAATGATCAGTACACTAATCCAAGTTGGCTGCCCAATTTTTATTCTTCTAGGTTGAAGCATTCGTTTCCAGTAACAGTTTGAATTTTTTGGTTTCACTCTGTTTTCGCCTACATAGATAGCTGTGTTTGGAATTCAAAAGAAACACGGTTTGTGCTAGCTCCTTGAAACTTGACCAAAAGAAGTAGTTCTAAGTTCTATCTCTATAGTTTGTTTCCTCTTGAAATACCCCATGCAGAGACTGGCGAAAAACACTTTCGTTTGAAAGGGGTTGCCAAGCTTCCAGCAAACCTCTAGTTTGCTGAAATCTCAGCAAACATTTTTTCACCAAATCTTGATGATACTTGGTGGTAATGATCAGTTCACTAATCCCACTTGGCTGCCCAATTTTTATTCTTCTAGGTTGAAGCATTCGTTTCCAGTAACAGTTTGAATTTTTAGGTTTCACTCTGTTTTCTGCTATATAGTTAGATGTGTTTGAAACTCTAAATCAAACACGGTTTGTGCTAGCTCCATGAAACTTGACCAAATGAAGTAGTTTAAGTTCTATCTGTATGGTTTGTTTCCTCTTGAAGTACCCCATGCAGAGACTGGCGAAAAACACTTTCGTTTGAATTGGGTTGCCACGCTTCCAAAAAACTACTAGTTTGCTGAAATCTCAGCAAACATTTTTTCACCAAATCTGGATGATACTTGGTGGTAATGATCAGTTCACTAATCCCACTTGGCTGCCCAATTTTTATTCTTCTAGGTTGAAGCATTCGTTTCCAGTAACAGTTTGAAATTTTAGGTTTGACTCTGTTTTCTCCTACATAGATAGCTGTGTTTGGAATTCTAAATCAAACACGGTTTGTACTAGCTCCTTGAAACTTGACCAAATGAAGTAGTTCTAAGTTCTATCTCTATGGTTTGTTTCCTCTTGAAGTACCCCATGCAGAGACTGGCGAAAAACACTTTCGTTTGAAAGGGGTTGCCAAGCTTCCAGCAAACCTCTAGTTTGCTGAAATCTCAGCAAACATTTTTTCACCAAATCTTGATGATACTTGGTGGTAATAATCAGTACACTAATCCAAGTTGGCTGCCCAATTTTCATTCTTCTCGGTTGAAGCATTCGTTTCCAGTAACAGTTTGAATTTTTTGGTTTCACTCTGTTTTCGCCTACATAGATAGCTGTGTTTGGAATTCTAAATCAAACACGTTTTGTGCTAGCTCCTTGAAATTTGACCAAATGAAGTAGTTCTAAGTTCTATCTCTATGGTTTGTTTCCTCTTGAAGCACCCCATGCAGAGACTGGCGAAAAACACTTTCGTTTGAAAGGGGTTGCCAAGCTTCCAGCAAACCTCTAGTTTGCTGAAATCTCAGCAAACATTTTTTCACCAAATCTTGATGAAATTTGGTGGTAATGATCAGTTCACTAATCCCACTTGGCTGCCCAATTTTCACTAATCTAGGATCAAGCGTTCGTTTCCACTAACACTTTGAATTTTTAGGTTTCACTCTGTTTTCTGCTATGAACTTAGATGTGTTTGAAACTCTAAATCAAACACGGTTTGTGCTAGCTCCTTGAAACTTGACCAAATGAAGTAGTTCTAAGTTCTCTATCTATGGTGTGTTTTTCTTGAACTACCCCATGCAGAGACTGGCGAAAAACACTTTCGTTTGAAAGGGGTTGCCAAGCTTAAAAAAAAATACTAGTTTGCTGAAATCTCAGCAAACATTTTTTCACCAAATCTTGATGATACTGGGTGGTAATAATCAGTTCACTAATCCCACTTGGCTGCCCAATTTTTATTCTTCTAGGTTGAAGCATTCGTTTCCAGTAACAGTTTGAATTTTTTGGTTTCACCCTGTTTTCTCCTACATAGATAGCTGGGTTTGGAATTCTAAATCAAACACGGTTTGTGCTAGCTTTTTGAAACTTGACCAAATGAAGTAGTTCTAAGTTCTATCTCTATGGTTTGTTTCCTCTTGAAGTACCCCATGCAGAGACTGGCGAAAAAAACTTTCGTTTGAAAGGGGTTGCCAAGCTTCCAGCAAACCTCTAGTTTGCTGAAATCTCAGCAAACATTTTTTCACCAAATCTTGATGATACTTGGTGGTAATGATCAGTACACTAATCCAAGTTGGCTGCCCAATTTTCATTCTTCTAGGTTGAAGCATTCGTTTCCAGTAACAGTTTGAATTTTTTGGTTTCACTTTGTTTTCGCCTACATAGGTAGCTGTGTTTGGAATTCTAAATAAACAAGGTTTGTGCTAGCTCCTTGAAACTTGACCAAATGAAGTAGTTCTAAGTTCTATCTCTATGGTTTGTTTCCTCTTGAAGTACCCCATGCAGAGACTGGCGAAAAACACTTTCGTTTGAAAGAGGTTGCCAAGCTTCCAAAAAACTACTAGTTTGCTGAAATCTCAGCAAACATTTTTTCACCAAATCTGGATGATACTTGGTGGTAATGATCAGTTCACTAATCCCACTTGGCTGCCCAATTTTTATTCTTCTAGGTTGAAGCATTCGTTTCCAGTAACAGTTTGAATTTTTAGGTTTCACTCTGTTTTCTGCTATATAGTTAGATGTGTTTGAAACTCTAAATCAAACACGGTTTGTGCTAGCTCCATGAAACTTGACCAAATGAAGTAGTTCTAGTTCTCTCTGTATGGTTTGTTTCCTCTTGAAGTACACCATGCAGAGACTGGCGAAAAACACTTTGGTTTGAAAGGGGTTGCCAAGCTTCCAAAAAACTACTAGTTTGCTGAAATCTCAGCAAACATGTTTTCACCAAATCTTGATGATACTTGGTGGTAATGATCAGTTCACTAATCCCACTTGGCTGCCCAATTTGTATTCTTCTAGGTTGAACCATTCGTTTCCAGTAACAGTTTGAATTTTTAGGTTTGACTCTGTTTTCTCCTACATAGATAGCTGGGTTTGGAATTCTAAATCAAACACGGTTTGTGCTAGCTCCTTGAAACTTGACCAAATGAAGTAGTTCTAAGTTCTATCTCTATGGTTTGTTTCCTCTTGAAGTACCCCATGCAGAGACTGGCGAAAAACACTTTCGTTTGAAAGAGGTTGCCAAGCTTCCAAAAAACTACTAGTTTGCTGAAATCTCAGCAAACATTTTTTCACCAAATCTGGATGATACTTGGTGGTAATGATCAGTTCACTAATCCCACTTGGCTGCCCAATTTTTATTCTTCTAGGTAGAAGCATTCGTTTCCAGTAACAGTTTGAAATTTTAGGTTTGACTCTGTTTTCTCCTACATAGATAGCTGTGTTTGGAATTCTAAATCAAACACGGTTTGTGCTAGCTCCTTGAAACTTGACCAAATGAAGTAGTTCTAAGTTCTATCTCTATGGTTTGTTTCCTCTTGAAATACCCCATGCAGAGACTGGCGAAAAACACTTTCATTTGAAAGGGGTTGCCAAGCTTACAGCAAACCTCTAGTTTGCTGAAATCTCAGCAAACATTTTTTCACCAAAACTTGATGATACTTGGTGGTAATGATCAGTACACTAATCCAAGTTGGCTGCCCAATTTTCATTCTTCTAGGTTGAAGCATTCGTTTCCAGTAACAGTTTGAATTTTTTGGTTTCACTCTGTTTTCGCCTACATAGATAGCTGTGTTTGGAATTCTAAATCAAACACGGTTTGTGCTAGCTCCTTGAAACTTGACCAAATGAAGTAGTTCTAAGTGCTATCTCTGTAGTTTGTTTCCTCTTGAAATACCCCATGCAGAGACTGGCGAAAAACACTTTCGTTTGAAAGGGGTTGCCAAGCTTCCAGCAAACCTCTAGTTTGCTGAAATCTCAGCAAACATTTTTCCACCAAATCTTGATGATACTTGGTGGTAATGATCAGTTCACTAATCCCACTTGGCTGCCCAATTTTTATTCTTCTAGGTTGAAGCATTCGTTTCCAGTAACAGTTTGAATTTTTAGGTTTCACTCTGTTTTCTGCTATATAGTTAGATGTGTTTGAAACTCTAAATCAAACACGGTTTGTGCTAGCTCCATGAAACTTGACCAAATGAAGTAGTTCTAAGTTCTATCTGTATGGTTTGTTTCCTCTTGAAGTACCCCATGCAGAGACTGGCGAAAAACACTTTGGTTTGAAAGGGGTTGCCAAGCTTCCAAAAAACTACTAGTTTGCTGAAATCTCAGCAAACATTTTTTCACCAAATCTGGATGATACTTGGTGGTAATGATCAGTTCACTAATCCCACTTGGCTGCCCAATTTTTATTCTTCTAGGTTGAAGCATTCGTTTCCAGTAACAGTTTGAAATTTTAGGTTTGACTCTGTTTTCTCCTACATAGATAGCTGTGTTTGGAATTCTAAATCAAACACGGTTTGTGCTAGCTCCTTGAAACTTGACCAAATGAAGTAGTTCTAAGTTCTATCTCTATGGTTTGTTTCCTCTTGAAGTACCCCATGCAGAGACTGGCGAAAAACACTTTCGTTTGAAAGGGGTTGCCAAGCTTCCAGCAAACCTCTAGTTTGCTGAAATCTCAGCAAACATGTTTTCACCAAATCTTGATGATACTTGGTGGTAATGATCAGTTCACTAATCCCACTTGGCTGCCCAATTTGTATTCTTCTAGGTTGAACCATTCGTTTCCAGTAACAGTTTGAATTTTTAGGTTTGACTCTGTTTTCTCCTACATAGATAGCTGGGTTTGGAATTCTAAATCAAACACGGTTTGTGCTAGCTCCTTGAAACTTGACCAAATGAAGTAGTTCTAAGTTCTATCTCTATGGTTTGTTTCCTCTTGAAGTACCCCATGCAGAGACTGGCGAAAAACACTTTCGTTTGAAAGAGGTTGCCAAGCTTCCAAAAAACTACTAGTTTGCTGAAATCTCAGCAAACATTTTTTCACCAAATCTGGATGATACTTGGTGGTAATGATCAGTTCACTAATCCCACTTGGCTGCCCAATTTTTATTCTTCTAGGTAGAAGCATTCGTTTCCAGTAACAGTTTGAAATTTTAGGTTTGACTCTGTTTTCTCCTACATAGATAGCTGTGTTTGGAATTCTAAATCAAACACGGTTTGTGCTAGCTCCTTGAAACTTGACCAAATGAAGTAGTTCTAAGTTCTATCTCTATGGTTTGTTTCCTCTTGAAATACCCCATGCAGAGACTGGCGAAAAACACTTTCATTTGAAAGGGGTTGCCAAGCTTACAGCAAACCTCTAGTTTGCTGAAATCTCAGCAAACATTTTTTCACCAAAACTTGATGATACTTGGTGGTAATGATCAGTACACTAATCCAAGTTGGCTGCCCAATTTTCATTCTTCTAGGTTGAAGCATTCGTTTCCAGTAACAGTTTGAATTTTTTGGTTTCACTCTGTTTTCGCCTACATAGATAGCTGTGTTTGGAATTCTAAATCAAACACGGTTTGTGCTAGCTCCTTGAAACTTGACCAAATGAAGTAGTTCTAAGTGCTATCTCTGTAGTTTGTTTCCTCTTGAAATACCCCATGCAGAGACTGGCGAAAAACACTTTCGTTTGAAAGGGGTTGCCAAGCTTCCAGCAAACCTCTAGTTTGCTGAAATCTCAGCAAACATTTTTCCACCAAATCTTGATGATACTTGGTGGTAATGATCAGTTCACTAATCCCACTTGGCTGCCCAATTTTTATTCTTCTAGGTTGAAGCATTCGTTTCCAGTAACAGTTTGAATTTTTAGGTTTCACTCTGTTTTCTGCTATATAGTTAGATGTGTTTGAAACTCTAAATCAAACACGGTTTGTGCTAGCTCCATGAAACTTGACCAAATGAAGTAGTTCTAAGTTCTATCTGTATGGTTTGTTTCCTCTTGAAGTACCCCATGCAGAGACTGGCGAAAAACACTTTGGTTTGAAAGGGGTTGCCAAGCTTCCAAAAAACTACTAGTTTGCTGAAATCTCAGCAAACATTTTTTCACCAAATCTGGATGATACTTGGTGGTAATGATCAGTTCACTAATCCCACTTGGCTGCCCAATTTTTATTCTTCTAGGTTGAAGCATTCGTTTCCAGTAACAGTTTGAAATTTTAGGTTTGACTCTGTTTTCTCCTACATAGATAGCTGTGTTTGGAATTCTAAATCAAACACGGTTTGTGCTAGCTCCTTGAAACTTGACCAAATGAAGTAGTTCTAAGTTCTATCTCTATGGTTTGTTTCCTCTTGAAGTACCCCATGCAGAGACTGGCGAAAAACACTTTCGTTTGAAAGGGGTTGCCAAGCTTCCAGCAAACCTCTAGTTTGCTGAAATCTCAGCAAACATTTTTTCACCAAATCTTGATGATACTTGGTGGTAATGATCAGTACACTAATCCAACTTGGCTGCCCAATTTTCATTCTTCTAGGTTGAAGCATTCGTTTCCAGTAACAGTTTGAATTTTTTGGTTTCACTCTGTTTTCGCCTACATAGATAGCTGTGTTTGGAATTCTAAATCAAACACGGTTTGTGCTAGCTCCTTGAAACTTGACCAAATGAAGTAGTTCTAAGTTCTATCTCTATGGTTTGTTTCCTCTTGAAGCACCCCATGCAGAGACTGGCAAAAAACACTTTCGTTTGAAAGGGGTTGCCAAGCTTCCAGCAAACCTCTAGTTTGCTGAAATCTCAGCAAACATTTTTTCACCAAATCTTGATGATATTTGGTGGTAATGATCAGTTCACTAATCCCACTTGGCTGCCCAATTTTCACTCATCTAGGATCAAGCGTTCGTTTCCACTAACACTTTGAATTTTTAGGTTTCACTCTGTTTTCTGCTATGAACTTAGATGTGTTTGAAACTCTAAATCAAACACGGTTTGTGCTAGCTCCTTGAAACTTGACCAAATTAAGTAGTTCTAAGTTCTCTATCTATGGTGTGTTTTTTCTTGAACTACCCCATGCAGAGACTGGCGAAAAACACTTTCGTTTGAAATGGGTTGCCAAGCTTAAAAAAAAATACTAGTTTGCTGAAATCTCAGCAAACATTTTTTCACCAAATCTTGATGATACTTGGTGGTAATAATCAGTTCACTAATCCCACTTGGCTGCCCAATTTTTATTCTTCTAGGTTGAAGCATTCGTTTCCAGTAACAGTTTGAATTTTTAGGTTTCACCCTGTTTTCTCCTACATTGATAGCTGGGTTTGGAATTCTAAATCAAACACGGTTTGTGCTAGCTCCTTGAAACTTGACCAAATGAAGTAGTTCTAAGTGCTATCTCTGTAGTTTGTTTCCTCTTGAAATACCCCATGCAGAGACTGGCGAAAAACACTTTCGTTTGAAAGGGGTTGCCAAGCTTCCAGCAAACCTCTAGTTTGCTGAAATCTCAGCAAACATTTTTTCACCAAATCTTGATGATACTTGGTGGTAATGATCAGTTCACTAATCCCACTTGGCTGCCCAATTTTTATTCTTCTAGGTTGAAGCATTCGTTTCCAGTAACAGTTTGAATTTTTAGGTTTCACTCTGTTTTCTGCTATATAGTTAGATGTGTTTGAAACTCTAAATCAAACACGGTTTGTGCTAGCTCCATGAAACTTGACCAAATGAAGTAGTTCTAAGTTCTATCTGTATGGTTTGTTTCCTCTTGAAGTACCCCATGCAGAGACTGGCGAAAAACACTTTGGTTTGAAAGGGGTTGCCAAGCTTCCAAAAAACTACTAGTTTGCTGAAATCTCAGCAAACATTTTTTCACCAAATCTGGATGATACTTGGTGGTAATGATCAGTTCACTAATCCCACTTGGCTGTCCAATTTTTATTCTTCTAGGTTGAAGCATTCGTTTCCAGTAACAGTTTGAAATTTTAGGTTTGACTCTGTTTTCTCCTACATAGATAGCTGTGTTTGGAATTCTAAATCAAACACGGTTTGTGCTAGCTCCTTGAAACTTGACCAAATGAAGTAGTTCTAAGTTCTACCTCTATGGTTTGTTTCTTCTTGAAGTACCCCATGCAGAGACTGGCGAAAAACACTTTCGTTTGAAAGGGGTTGCCAAGCTTCCAGCAAACCTCTAGTTTGCTGAAATCTCAGCAAACATTTTTTCACCAAATCTTGATGATACTTGGTGGTAATGATCAGTACACTAATCCAACTTGGCTGCCCAATTTTCATTCTTCTAGGTTGAAGCATTCGTTTCCAGTAACAGTTTGAATTTTTTGGTTTCACTCTGTTTTCGCCTACATAGATAGCTGTGTTTGGAATTCTAAATCAAACACGGTTTGTGCTAGCTCCTTGAAACTTGACCAAATGAAGTAGTTCTAAGTTCTATCTCTATGGTTTGTTTCCTCTTGAAGCACCCCATGCAGAGACTGGCGAAAAACACTTTCGTTTGAAAGGGGTTGCCAAGCTTCCAGCAAACCTCTAGTTTGCTGAAATCTCAGCAAATATTTTTTCACCAAATCTTGATGATATTTGGTGGTAATGATCAGTTCACTAATCCCACTTGGCTGCCCAATTTTCACTCATCTAGGATCAAGCGTTCGTTTCCACTAACACTTTGAATTTTTAGGTTTCACTCTGTTTTCTGCTATGAACTTAGATGTGTTTGAAACTCTAAATCAAACACGGTTTGTGCTAGCTCCTTGAAACTTGAACAATTATGTAGTTCTAAGTTCTCTATCTATGGTGTGTTTTTTCTTGAAGTACCCCATGCAGAGACTGGCGAAAAACACTTTCGTTTGAAAGGGGTTGCCAAGCTTAAAAAAAAATACTAGTTTGCTGAAATCTCAGCAAACATTTTTTCACCAAATCTTGATGATACTTGGTGGTAATAATCAGTTCACTAATCCCACTTGGCTGCCCAATTTTTATTCTTCTAGGTTGAAGCATTCGTTTCCAGTAACAGTTTGAATTTTTAGGTTTCACCCTGTTTTCTCCTACATAGATAGCTGGGTTTGGAATTCTAAATCAAACACGGTTTGTGCTAGCTTTTTGAAACTTGACCAAATGAAGTATTTCTAAGTTCTATCTCTATGCTTTGTTTCCTCTTGAAGTACCCCATGCAGAGACTGGCGAAAAACACTTTCGTTTGAAAGGGGTTGCCAAGCTTCCAGCAAACCTCTAGTTTGCTGAAATCTCAGCAAATATTTTTTCACCAAATCTTGATGATACTTGGTGGTAATGATCAGTACACTAACCCAAGTTGGCTGCCCAATTTTCATTCTTCTAGGTTGAAGCATTCATTTCCAGTAACAGTTTGAATTTTTTGGTTTCACTCTGTTTTCGCCTACATAGGTAGCTGTGTTTGTAATTCTAAATAAACACGGTTTGTGCTAGCTCCTTGAAACTTGACCAAATGAAGTAGTTCTAAGTTCTATCTCTATGGTTTGTTTCCTCTTGAAATACCCCATGCAGAGACTGGCGAAAAACACTTTCGTTTGAAAGGGGTTGCCAAGCTTCCATCAAACCTCTAGTTTGCTGAAATCTCAGCAAACATTTTTTCACCAAATCTTAATGATACTTGGTGGTAATGATCAGTTCACTAATCCCACTTGGCTGCCCAATTTTTATTCTTCTAGGTTGAAGCATTCGTTTCCAGTAACAGTTTGAATTTTTAGGTTTCACTCTGTTTTCTGCTATATAGTTAGATGTGTTTGAAGCTCTAAATCAAACACGGTTTGTGCTAGCTCCTTGAAACTTGACCAAATGAAGTAGTTCTAAGTTCTATCTGTATGGTTTGTTTCCTCTTGAAGTACCCCATGCAGAGATGGCGAAAAACACTTTCGTTTGAAAGGGGTTGCCAAGCTTCCAAAAAACTACTAGTTTGCTGAAATCTCAGCAAACATTTTTTCACCAAATCTGGATGATACTTGGTGGTAATGATCAGTTCACTAATCCCACTTGGCTGCCCAATTTTTATTCTTCTAGGTTGAAGCATTCATTTCCAGTAACAGTTTGAAATTTTAGGTTTGACTCTGTTTTCTCCTACATAGATAGCTGTGTTTGGAATTCTAATTCAAACACGGTTTGTGCTAGCTCCTTGAAACTTGACCAAATGAAGTAGTTCTAAGTTCTATCTCTATGGTTTGTTTCCTCTTGAAGTACCCCATGCAGAGACTGGCGAAAAACACTTTCTTTTGAAAGGGGTTGCCAAGCTTCCAGCAAACCTCTAGTTTGCTGAAATATCAGCAAACATTTTTTCACCAAATCTTGATGATACTTGGTGGTAATGATCAGTACACTAATCCAACTTGGCTGCCCAATTTTCATTATTCTAGGTTGAAGCATTCGTTTACAGTAACAGTTTGAATTTTTTGGTTTCACTCTGTTTTCGCCTACATAGATAGATGTGTTTGGAATTCTAAATAAACACGGTTTGTGCTAGCTCCTTGAAACTTGACCAAATGAAGTAGTTCTAACTTCTATCTCTATGGTTTTTTCCTCTTGAAGTACCCCATGCAGAGACTGGCGAAAAACACTTTTGTTTGAAAGGGGTTGCGAAGCTTAAAAAAAAATACTAGTTTGCTGAAATCTCAGCAAACATTTTTTCACCAAATCTTGATGATACTTGGTGGTAATAATCAGTTCACTAATCCCACTTGGCTGCCCAATTTTTATTCTTCTAGGTTGAAGCATTCGTTTCCAGTAACAGTTTGAATTTTTAGGTTTCACCCTGTTTTCTCCTACATAGATAGCTGGGTTTGGAATTCTAAATCAAACACGGTTTGTGCTAGCTTTTTGAAACTTGACCAAGAAGTAGTTCTAAGTTCTATCTCTATGGTTTGTTTCTTCTTGAAGTACCCCATGCAGAGACTGGCGAAAATCACTTTCGTTTGAAAGGGGTTGCCAAGCTTCCAAAAAACTACTAGTTTGCTGAAATCTCAGCAAACATTTTTTCACCAAATCTTGATGATACTTGGTCGTAATGATCAGTTCACTAATCCAACTTGGCTGCCCAATTTTTATTCTTCTAGGTTGAAGCATTCGTTTCCAGTAACAGTTTGAATTTTTACGTTTCACTCTGTTTTCTGCTATATAGTTAGATGTGTTTGAAACTCTAAATCAAACACGGTTTGTGCTAGCTCCATGAAACTTGACCAAATGAAGTAGTTCTAAGTTCTATCTTTATGGTTTGTTTCCTCTTGAAGTACCCCATGCAGAGACTGGCGAAAAACACTTTCGTTTGAAAGGGGTTGCCAAGCTTCCAAAAAACTAGTAGTTTGCTGAAATCTCAGCAAACATGTTTTCACCAAATCTTGAAGATACTTGGTGGTAATGATCAGTTCACTAATCCCACTTGGCTGCCCAATTTGTATTCTTCTAGGTTGAACCATTCGTTTCCAGTAACAGTTTGAATTTTTAGGTTTGACTCTGTTTTCTCCTACATAGATAGCTGTGTTTGGAATTCTAAATCAAACACGGTTTGTGCTAGCTCCTTGAAACTTGACCAAATGAAGTAGTTCTAAGTTCTATCTCTATGGTTTGTTTCCTCTTGAAGTACCCCGTGCAGAGACTGGCGAAAAACACTTTCGTTTGAAAGGGGTTGCCAAGCTTACAGCAAACCTCTAGTTTGCTGAAATCTCAGCAAACATTTTTTCACCAAATCTTGATGATACTTGGTGGTAATGATCAGTACACTAATCCAAGTTGGCTGCCCAATTTTCATTCTTCTAGGTTGAAGCATTCGTTTCCAGTAACAGTTTGAATTTTTTGGTTTCACTCTGTTTTCGCCTACATAGATAGCTGTGTTTGGAATTCTAAAGAAACACGGTTTGTGCTAGCTCCTTGAAACTTGACCAAATGAAGTAGTTCTAAGTTCTATCTCTATAGTTTGTTTCCTCTTGAAATACCCCATGCAGAGACTGGCGAAAAACACTTTCGTTTGAAAGGGGTTGCCAAGCTTCCAGCAAACCTCTAGTTTGCTGAAATCTCAGCAAACATTTTTTCACCAAATCTTGATGATACTTGGTGGTAATGATCAGTTCACTAATCCCACTTGGCTGCCCAATTTTTATTCTTCTAGGTTGAAGCATTCGTTTCCAGTAACAGTTTGAATTTTTAGGTTTCACTCTGTTTTCTGCTATATAGTTAGATGTGTTTGAAACACTAAATCAAACACGGTTTGTGCTAGCTCCATGAAACTTGACCAAATGAAGTAGTTCTAAGTTCTATCTGTATGGTTTATTTCCTCTTGAAGTACCCCATGCAGAGACTGGCGAAAAACACTTTCGTTTGAAAGGGGTTGCCAAGCTTCCAAAAAACTACTAGTTTGCTGAAATCTCAGCAAACATTTTTTCACCAAATCTGGATGATACTTGGTGGTAATGATCAGTTCACTAATCCCACTTGGCTGCCCAATTTTTATTCTTCTAGGTTGAAGCATTCGTTTCCAGTAACAGTTTGAAATTTTAGGTTTGACTCTGTTTTCTCCTACATAGATAGCTGTGTTTGGAATTCTAAATCAAACACGGTTTGTGCTAGCTCCTTGAAACTTGACCAAATGAAGTAGTTCTAAGTTCTATCTCTATGGTTTGTTTCCTCTTGAAGTACCCCATGCAGAGACTGGCGAAAAACACTTTCGTTTGAAAGGGGTTGCCAAGCTTCCAGCAAACCTCTAGTTTGCTGAAATCTCAGCAAAGATTTTTTCACCAAATCTTGATGATACTTGGTGGTAATGATCAGTTCACTAATCCCACTTGGCTGCCCAATTTTTATTCTTCTAGGTTGAAGCATTCGTTTCCAGTAACAGTTTGAATTTTTTGGTTTCACTCTGTTTTCTCCTACATACATAGCTGTGTTTGGAATTCTAAATCAAACACGGTTTGTGCTAGCTCCTTGAAACTTGACCAAATTAAGTAGTTCTAAGTTCTATCTCTATGGTTTGTTTCCTCTTGAAGCACCCCATGCAGAGACTGGCGAAAAAAACTTTCGTTTGAAAGGGGTTGCCAAGCTTCCAGCAAACCTCTAGTTTGCTGAAATCTCAGCAAACATTTTTTCACCAAATCTTGATGATATTTGGTGGTAATGATCAGTTCACTAATCCCACTTGGCTGCCCAATTTTCACTCATCTAGGATCAAGCGTTCGTTTCCAATAACACTTTGAATTTTTAGGTTTCACTCTGTTTTCTGCTATGATCTTAGATGTGTTTGAAACTCTAAATCAAACACGGTTTGTGCTAGCTCCTTGAAACTTGACCAAATTAAGTAGTTCTAAGTTCTCTATCTATGGTGTGTTTTTTCTTGAACTACCCCATGCAGAGACTGGCGAAAAACACTTTCGTTTGAAAGGGGTTGCCAAGCTTAAAAAAAATACTAGTTTGCTGAAATCTCAGCAAACATTTTTTCACCAGATCTTGATGATACTTGGTGGTAATAATCAGTTCACTAATCCCACTTGGCTGCCCAATTTTTATTCTTCTAGGTTGAAGCATTCGTTTCCAGTAACAGTTTGAATTTTTAGGTTTCACCCTGTTTTCTCCTACATAGATAGCTGGGTTTGGAATTCTAAATCAAACACGGTTTGTGCTAGCTTTTTGAAACTTGACCAAATGAAGTAGTTCTAAGTTCTATCTCTATGGTTTGTTTCCTCTTGAAGTACCCCATGCAGAGACTGGCGAAAAACACTTTCGTTTGAAAGGGGTTGCCAAGCTTCCAGCAAACCTCTAGTTTGCTGAAATCTCAGCAAACATTTTTTCACCAAATCTGGATGAAGCTTGGTGGTAATGATCAGTTCACTAATCCCACTTGGCTGCCCAATTTTCATTCTTCTAGGTTGAAGCATTCGTTTCCAGTAACAGTTTGAATTTTTTGGTTTCACTCTGTTTTCGCCTACATAGGTAGCTGTGTTTGGAATTCTAAATAAACACGGTTTGTGCTAGCTCCTTGAAACTTGACCAAATGAAGTAGTTCTAAGTTCTATCTATATGGTTTGTTTCCTCTTGAAATACCCCATGCAGAGACTGGCGAAAAACACTTTCGTTTGAAAGGGGTTGCCAAGCTTCCAGCAAACCTCTAGTTTGCTGAAATCTCAGCAAACATTTTTTCACCAAATCTTAATGATACTTGGTGGTAATGATCAGTTCACTAATCCCACTTGGCTGCCCAATTTGTTTTCTTCTAGGTTGAAGCATTCGTTTCCAGTAACAGTTTGAATTTTTAGGTTTCACTCTGTTTTCTGCTATATAGTTAGATGTGTTTGAAACTCTAAATCAAACACGGTTTGTGCTAGCTCCATGAAACTTGACCAAATGAAGTAGTTCTAAGTTCTATCTCTATGGTTTGTTTCCTCTTGAAGTACCCCACGCAGAGACTGGCGAAAAACACTTTCGTTTGAAAGGGGTTGCCAAGCTTCCAAAAAACTACTAGTTTGCTGAAATCTCAGCAAACATTTTTTCACGAAATCTGGATGATACTTGGTGGTAATGATCAGTTCACTAATCCCACTTGGCTGCCCAATTTTTATTCTTCTAGGTTGAAGCATTCGTTTCCAGTAACAGTTTGAATTTTTAGGTTTGACTCTGTTTTTTCCTACATAGGTAGCTGTGTTTGGAATTCTAAATCAAACACGGTTTGTGCTAGCTCCTTGAAACTTGACCAAATGAAGTAGTTCTAAGTTCTATCTCTATGGTTTGTTTCCTCTTGAAATACCCCATGCAGAGACTAGCGAAAAACACTTTCGTTTGAAAGGGGTTGCCAAGCTTCCAAAAAACTACTAGTTTGCTGAAATCTCAGCAAACATTTTTTCACCAAATCTGGATGATGCTTGGTGGTAATGATCAGTTCACTAATCCCACTTGGCTGCCCAATTTATATTCTTCTAGGTTGAAGCATTCGTTTCCAGTAACAGTTTGAATTTTTTTTTTTGACTCTTTTTTCTCCGACATAGATAGCTGTGTTTGGAATTCTAAATCAAACACGGTTTGTGCTAGCTCCTTGAAACTTGACCAAATGAAGTAGTTCTAAGTTCTATCTCTATGGTTTGTTTCCTCTTGAAGTACCCCATGCAGAGACTGGCGAAAAACACTTTCGTTTGAAAGGGGTTGCCAAGCTTCCAGCAAACCTCTAGTTTGCTGAAATCTCAGCAAACATTTTTTCACCAAATCTTGATGATACTTGGTGGTAATGATCAGTACACTAATCCAACTTGGCTGCCAATTTTCATTCTTCTAGGTTGAAGCATTCGTTTACAGTAACAGTTTGAATTTTTTGGTTTCACTCTGTTTTCGCCTACATAGATAGCTGTGTTTGGAATTCTAAATAAACACGGTTTGTGCTAGCTCCTTGAAACTTGACCAAATGAAGTAGTTCTAAGTTCTATCTCTATGGTTTGTTTCCTCTTGAAATACCCCATGCAGAGACTGGCGAAAAACACTTTCGTTTGAAAGGGGTTGCCCAGCTTCCAGCAAACCTCTAGTTTGCTGAAATCTCAGCAAACATTTTTTCACCAAATCTTGATGATACTTGGTGGTAATGATCAGTTCACTAATCCCACTTGGCTGCCCAATTTTTATTCTTCTAGGTTGAAGCATTCGTTTCCAGTAACAGTTTGAATTTTTAGGTTTCACTCTGTTTTCTGCTATATAGTTAGATGTGTTTGAAACTCTAAATCAAACACGGTTTGTGCTAGCTCCATGAAACTTGACCAAATGAAGTAGTTCTAAGTTCTATCTTTATGGTTTGTTTCCTCTTGAAGTACCCCATGCAGAGACTGGCGAAAAACACTTTCGTTTGAAAGGGGTTGCCAAGCTTCCAAAAAACTACTAGTTTGCTGAAATCTCAGCAAACATGTTTTCACCAAATCTTGATGATACTTGGTGGTAATGATCAGTTCACTAATCCCACTTGGCTGCCCAATTTGTATTCTTCTAGGTTGAACCATTCGTTTCCAGTAACAGTTTGAATTTTTAGGTTTGACTCTGTTTTCTCCTACATAGATAGCTGTGTTTGGAATTCTAAATCAAACACGTTTTGTGCTAGCTCCTTGAAACTTGACCAAATGAAGTAGTTCTAAGTTCTATCTCTATGGTTTGTTTCCTCTTGAAGTACCCCATGCAGAGACTGGCGAAAAACACTTTCGTTTGAAAGGGGTTGCCAATCTTCCAAAAAACTACTAGTTTGCTGAAATCTCAGCAAACATTTTTTCACCAAATCTGGATGATACTTGGTGGTAATGATCAGTTCACTAATCCCACTTGGCTGCCCAATTTTTATTCTTCTAGGTTGAAGCATTCGTTTCCAGTAACAGTTTGAAATTTTTTTTTTTGACTCTTTTTTCTCCTACATAGATAGCTGTGTTTGGAATTCTAAATCAAACACGGTTTGTGCTAGGTCCTTGAAACTTGACCAAATGAAGTAGTTCTATGTTCTATCTCTATGGTTTGTTTCCTCTTGAAGTACCCCATGCAGAGACTGGCAAAAAACACTTTCGTTTGAAAGGGTTTGCCAAGCTTCCAAAAAACTACTAGTTTGCTGAAATCTCAGCAAACATTTTTTCACGAAATCTGGATGATACTTGGTGGTAATGATCAGTTCACTAATCCCACTTGGCTGCCCAATTTTTATTCTTCTAGGTTGAAGCATTCGTTTCCAGTAACAGTTTGAATTTTTAGGTTTGACTCTGTTTTTTCCTACATAGGTAGCTGTGTTTGGAATTCTAAATCAAACACGGTTTGTGCTAGCTCCTTGAAACTTGACCAAATGAAGTAGTTCTAAGTTCTATCTCTATGGTTTGTTTCCTCTTGAAATACCCCATGCAGAGACTGGCGAAAAACACTTTCGTTTGAAAGGGGTTGCCAAGCTTCCAAAAAACTACTAGTTTGCTGAAATCTCAGCAAACATTTTTTCACCAAATCTGGATGATGCTTGGTGGTAATGATCAGTTCACTAATCCCACTTGGCTGCCCAATTTTTATTCTTCTAGGTTGAAGCATTCGTTTCCAGTAACAGTTTGAAATTTTTTTTTTGACTCTTTTTTCTCCGACATAGATAGCTGTGTTTGGAATTCTAAATCAAACACGGTTTGTGCTAGCTCCTTGAAACTTGACCAAATGAAGTAGTTCTAAGTTCTATCTCTATGGTTTGTTTCCTCTTGAAGTACCCCATGCAGAGACTGGCGAAAAACACTTTCGTTTGAAAGGGGTTGCCAAGCTTCCAGCAAACCTCTAGTTTGCTGAAATCTCAGCAAACATTTTTTCACCAAATCTTGATGATACTTGGTGGTAATGATCAGTACACTAATCCAACTTGGCTGCCAATTTTCATTCTTCTAGGTTGAAGCATTCGTTTACAGTAACAGTTTGAATTATTTGGTTTCACTCTGTTTTCGCCTACATAGATAGCTGTGTTTGGAATTCTAAATAAACACGGTTTGTGCTAGCTCCTTGAAACTTGACCAAATGAAGTAGTTCTAAGTTCTATCTCTATGGTTTGTTTCCTCTTGAAATACCCCATGCAGAGACTGGGGAAAAACACTTTCGTTTGAAAGGGGTTGCCCAGCTTCCAGCAAACCTCTAGTTTGCTGAAATCTCAGCAAACATTTTTTCACCAAATCTTGATGATACTTGGTGTTAATGATCAGTTCACTAATCCCACTTGGCTGCCCAATTTTTATTCTTCTAGGTTGAAGCATTCGTTTCCAGTAACAGTTTGAATTTTTAGGTTTCACTCTGTTTTCTGCTATATAGTTAGATGTGTTTGAAACTCTAAATCAAACACGGTTTGTGCTAGCTCCATGAAACTTGACCAAATGAAGTAGTTCTAAGTTCTATCTTTATGGTTTGTTTCCTCTTGAAGTACCCCATGCAGAGACTGGCGAAAAACACTTTCGTTTGAAAGGGGTTGCCAAGCTTCCAAAAAACTACTAGTTTGCTGAAATCTCAGCAAACATGTTTTCACCAAATCTTGATGATACTTGGTGGTAATGATCAGTTCACTAATCCCACTTGGCTGCCCAATTTGTATTCTTCTAGGTTGAACCATTCGTTTCCAGTAACAGTTTGAATTTTTAGGTTTGACTCTGTTTTCTCCTACATAGATAGCTGTGTTTGGAATTCTAAATCAAACACGTTTTGTGCTAGCTCCTTGAAACTTGACCAAATGAAGTAGTTCTAAGTTCTATCTCTATGGTTTGTTTCCTCTTGAAGTACCCCATGCAGAGACTGGCGAAAAACACTTTCGTTTGAAAGGGGTTGCCAATCTTCCAAAAAACTACTAGTTTGCTGAAATCTCAGCAAACATTTTTTCACCAAATCTGGATGATACTTGGTGGTAATGATCAGTTCACTAATCCCACTTGGCTGCCCAATTTTTATTCTTCTAGGTTGAAGCATTCGTTTCCAGTAACAGTTTGAAATTTTTTTTTTGACTCTTTTTTCTCCTACATAGATAGCTGTGTTTGGAATTCTAAATCAAACACGGTTTGTGCTAGGTCCTTGAAACTTGACCAAATGAAGTAGTTCTATGTTCTATCTCTATGGTTTGTTTCCTCTTGAAGTACCCCATGCAGAGACTGGCAAAAAACACTTTCGTTTGAAAGGGGTTGCCAAGCTTCCAGCAAACCTCTAGTTTGCTGAAATCTCAGCAAACATTTTTTCACCAAATCTGGATGATACTTGGTGGTAATGATCAGTACACTAATCCAAGTTGGCTGCCCAATTTTCATTCTTCTAGGTTGAAGCATTCGTTTCCAGTAACAGTTTGAATTTTTTGGTTTCACTCTGTTTTCGCCTACATTGATAGCAGTCTTTGGAATTCTAAATAAACACGGTTTGTGCTAGCTCCTTGAAACTTGACCAAATGAAGTAGTTCTAAGTTCTATCTCTATGGTTTGTTTCCTCTTGAACTACCCCATGCAGAGACTGGCGAAAAACACTTTCGTTTGAAAGGGGTTGCCAAGCTTCCAGCAAACCTCTAGTTTGCTGAAATCTCAGCAAACATGTTTTCACCAAATCTTAATGATACTTGGTGGTAATGATCAGTTCACTAATCCCACTTGGCTGCCCAATTTTTATTCTTCTAGGTTGAAGCATTCGTTTCCAGTAACAGTTTGAATTTTTAGGTTTGACTCTGTTTTCTCCTACATAGATAGCTGTGTTTGGAATTCTAAATCAAACACGGTTTGTGCTAGCTCCTTGAAACTTGACCAAATGAAGTAGTTCTAAGTTCTATCTCTATGGTTTGTTTCCTCTTGAAGTACCCCATGCAGAGACTGGCGAAAAACACTTTCGTTTGAAAGGGGTTGCCAAGCTTCCAGCAAACCTCTAGTTTGCTGAAATCTCAGCAAACATTTTTTCACCAAATCTGGATGATACTTGGTGGTAATGATCAGTTCACTAATCCCACTTGGCTGCCCAATTTTTATTCTTCTATGTTTAAGCATTCGTTTCCAGTAACAGTTTGAATTTTTAGGTTTCACTCTGTTTTCTGCTATATAGTTAGATGTGTTTGAAACTCTAAATCAAACACGGTTTGTGCTAGCTCCATGAAACTTGACCAAATGAAGTAGTTCTAAGTTCTATCTCTATGGTTTGTTTCCTCTTGAAGTACCCCATGCAGAGACTGGCGAAAAACACTTTCGTTTGAAAGGGGTTGCCAAGCTTCCAAAAAACTACTAGTTTGCTGAAATCTCAGCAAACATTTTTTCACGAAATCTGGATGATACTTGGTGGTAATGATCAGTTCACTAATCCCACTTGACTGCCCAATTTTTATTCTTCTAGGTTGAAGTGTTCGTTTCCAGTAACAGTTTGAAATTTTTGGTTTGACTCTGTTTTCTCCTACATAGATAGCTGTGTTTGGAATTCTAAATCAAACACGGTTTGTACTAGCTCCTTGAAACTTGACCAAATGAAGTAGTTCTAAGTTCTATCTCTATGTTTTGTTTCCTCTTGAAGTACCCCATGCAGAGACTGGCGAAAAACACTTTCGTTTGAAAGGGGTTGCCAAGCTTCCAAAAAACTACTAGTTTGCTGAAATCTCAGCAAACATTTTTTCACCAAATCTTGATGATACTTGGTGGTAATGATCAGTTCACTAATCCCACTTGGCTGCCCAATTTTCATTCTTCTAGGTTGAAGCATTCGTTTCCAGTCACAGTTTGAATTTTTAGGTTTCACTCTGTTTTCTGCTATATAGTTAGATGTGTTTGAAACTCTAAATCAAACACGGTTTGTGCTAGCTCCATGAAACTTGACCAAATGAAGTAGTTCTAAGTTCTATCTCTATGGTTTGTTTCCTCTTGAAGTACCCCATGCAGAGACTTTCGAAAAACACTTTCGTTTGAAAGGGGTTGCCAAGCTTCCAAAAACTACTAGTTTGCTGAAATCTCAGCAAACATTTTTTTACCAAATCTGGATGATACTTGGTGGTAATGATCAGTTCACTAATCCCACTTGGCTGCCCAATTTTTATTCTTCTAGGTTGAAGCACTCGTTTCCAGTAACAGTTTGAAATTTTCGGTTTGACTCTGTTTTCTCCTACTTAGATAGCTGTGTTTGGAATTCTAAATCAAACACGGTTTGTGCTAGCTCCTTGAAACTTAACCAAATGAAGTAGTTCTAAGTTCTATCTCTATGGTTTGTTTCCTCTTGAAGTACCCCATGCAGAGACTGGCGAAAAACACTTTCGTTTGAAAGGGGTTGCCAAGCTTCCAGCAAACCTCTAGTTTGCTGAAATCTCAGCAAACATTTTTTCACCAAATCTTGATGATACTTGGTGGTAATGATCAGTACACTAATCCAAGTTGGCTGCCCAATTTTCATTCTTCTAGGTTGAAGCATTCGTTTCCAGTAACAGTTTGAATTTTTTGGTTTCACTCTGTTTTCGCCTACATAGATAGCTGTGTTTGGAATTCTAAATAAACACGGTTTGTGCTAGCTCCTTGAAACTTGACCAAATGAAGTAGTTCTAAGTTCTATCTCTATGGTTTGTTTCCTCTTGAACTACCCCATGCAGAGACTGGCGAAAAACACTTTCGTTTGAAAGGGGTTGCCAAGCTTCCAGCAAACCTCTAGTTTGCTGAAATCTCAGCAAACATTTTATCACCAAATCTTGATGATACTTGGTGGTAATGATCAGTTCACTAATCCCACTTGGCTGCCCAATTTTCACTCATCTAGGATCAAGCGTTCGTTTCCCCTAACACTTTGAATTTTTAGGTTTCACTCTGTTTTCTGCTATATACTTAGATGTGTTTGAAACTCTAAATCAAACACGGTTTGTGCGAGCTCCTTGAAACTTGACCAAATGAAGTAGTTCTAAGTTCTCTCTCTATGGTTTGTTTTTTCTTGAACTACCCCATGCAGAGACTGGCGAAAAACACTTTCGTTTGAAAGGGGTTGCCAAGCTTCCAAAAAACTACTAGTTTGCTGAAATCTCAGCAAACATTTTTTCACCAAATCTTGATGATACTTGGTGGTAATGATCAGTTCAATAATCCCACTTGGCTGCCCAATTTTTATTCTTCTAGGTTGAAGCATTCGTTTCCAGTAACAGTTTGAATTTTTAGGTTTCACTCTGTTTTCTTCTATATAGTTAGATGTGTTTGAAACTCTAAATCAAACACGGTTTGTGCTAGCTCCTTGAAACTTGACCAAATGAAGTAGTTCTAAGTTCTATCTCTATGTTTTGTTTCCTCTTGAAGTACCCCATGCAGAGACTGGCGAAAAACACTTTCGTTTGAAAGGGGTTGCCAAGCTTCCAAAAAACTACCAGTTTGCTGAAATCTCAGCAAACATTTTATCACCAAATCTTGATGATACTTGGTGGTAATGATCAGTTCACTAATCCCACTTGGCTGCCCAATTTTCACTCATCTAGGATCAAGCGTTCGTTTCCCCTAACACTTTGAATTTTTAGGTTTCACTCTGTTTTCTGCTATATAGTTAGATGTGTTTGAAACACTAAATCAAACACGGTTTGTGCTAGCTCCTTGAAACTTGACCAAATGAAGTAGTTCTAAGTTCTCTCTCTATGGTTTGTTTTTTCTTGAACTACCCCATGCAGAGACTGGCGAAAAACACTTTCGTTTGAAAGGGGTTGCCAAGCTTCCAAAAAACTACTAGTTTGCTGAAATCTTAGCAAACATGTTTTCACCAAATATTGATGATACTTGGTGGTAATGATCAGTTCACTAATCCCACTTGGCTGCCCAATTTTTATTCTTCTAGGTTGAAGCATTCGTTTCCAGTAACAGATTGAGTTTTTAGGTTTGACTCTGTTTTCTCCTACATAGATAGCTGTGTTTGGAATTCTAAATCAAACACGGTTTGTGCTAGCTCCTTGAAACTTGCCCAAATGAAGTAGTTCTAAGTTCTATCTCTATGGTTTGTTTCGTCTTGAAGTACCCCATGCAGAGACTGGCGAAAAACACTTTCGTTTGAAAGGGGTTGCCAAGCTTCCAAAAAACTACTAGTTTGCTGAAATCAGCAAACATTTTTTCACCAAATCTGGATGATACTTGGTGGTAATGATCAGTTCACTAATCCCACTTGACTGCTTAATTTTTATTCTTCTAGGTTGAAGCATTAGTTTCCAGTAACAGTTTGAAATTTTTGGTTTGACTCTGTTTTCTCCTACATAGATAGCTGTGTTTGGAATTCTAAATCAAACACGGTTTGTACTAGCTCCTTGAAACTTGACCAAATGAAGTAGTTCTAAGTTCTATCTCTATATTTTGTTTCCTCTTGAAGTACCCCATGCAGAGACTGGTGAAAAACACTTTCGTTTGAAAGGGGTTGCCAAGCTTCCAAAAAACTACTAGTTTGCTGAAATCTCAGCAAACATTTTTTCACCAAATCTTGATGATACTTGGTGGTAATGATCAGTTCACTAATCCCACTTGGCTGCCCAATTTTCATTCTTCTAGGTTGAAGCATTCGTTTCCAGTAACAGTTTGAATTTTTAGGTTTCACTCTGTTTTCTGCTATATAGTTAGATGTGTTTGAAACTCTAAATCAAACACGGTTTGTGCTATCTCCTTGAAACTTGACCAAATGAAGTAGTTCTAAGTTCTATCTCTATGGTTTGTTTCCTCTTGAAGTACCCCATGCAGAGACTTTCGAAAAACACTTTCGTTTGAAAGGGGTTGCCAAGCTTCCAAAAACTACTAGTTTGCTGAAATCTCAGCAAACATTTTTTTACCAAATCTGGATGATACTTGGTGGTAATGATCAGTTCACTAATCCCACTTGGCTGCCCAATTTTTATTCTTCTAGGTTGAAGCACTCGTTTCCAGTAACAGTTTGAAATTTTTGGTTTGACTCTGTTTTCTCCTACTTAGATAGCTGTGTTTGGAATTCTAAATCAAACACGGTTTGTGCTAGCTCCTTGAAACTTAACCAAATGAAGTAGTTCTAAGTTCTATCTCTATGGTTTGTTTCCTCTTGAAGTACCCCATGCAGAGACTGGCGAAAAACACTTTCGTTTGAAAGGGGTTGCCAAGCTTCCAGCAAACCTCTAGTTTGCTGAAATCTCAGGAAACATTTTTTCACCAAATCTTGATGATACTTGGTGGTAATGATCAGTACACTAATCCAAGTTGGCTGCCCAATTTTCATTCTTCTAGGTTGAAGCATTCGTTTCCAGTAACAGTTTGAATTTTTTGGTTTCACTCTGTTTTCGCCTACATAGATAGCTGTGTTTGGAATTCTAAATAAACACGGTTTGTGCTAGCTCCTTGAAACTTGACCAAATGAAGTAGTTCTAAGTTCTATCTCTATGGTTTGTTTCCTCTTGAACTACCCCATGCAGAGACTGGCGAAAAACACTTTCGTTTGAAAGGGGTTGCCAAGCTTCCAGCAAACCTCTAGTTTGCTGAAATCTCAGCAAACATTTTATCACCAAATCTTGATGATACTTGGTGGTAATGATCAGTTCACTAATCCCACTTGGCTGCCCAATTTTCACTCATCTAGGATCAAGCGTTCGTTTCCCCTAACACTTTGAATTTTTAGGTTTCACTCTGTTTTCTGCTATATAGTTAGATGTGTTTGAAACTCTAAATCAAACACGGTTTGTGCTAGCTCCATGAAACTTGACCAAATGAAGTAGTTCTAAGTTCTATCTCTATGGTTTGATTCCTCTTGAAGTACCCCATGCAGAGACTGGCGAAAAACACTTTCGTTTGAAAGGGGTTGCCAAGCTTCCAAAAAACTACTAGTTTGCTGAAATCTCAGCAAACATGTTTTCACCAAATCTTGAAGATACTTGGTGGTAATGATCAGTTCACTAATCCCACTTGGCTGCCCAATTTTTATTCTTCTAGGTTGAAGCATTCGTTTCCAGTAACAGTTTGAATTTTTAGGTTTGACTCTGTTTTCTCCTACATAGATAGCTGTGTTTGGAATTCTAAATCAAACACGGTTTGTGCTAGCTCCTTGAAACTTGACCAAATGAAGTAGTTCTAAGTTCTATCTCTATGGTTTGTTTCGTCTTGAAGTACCCCATGCAGAGACTGGCGAAAAACACTTTCGTTTGAAAGGGGTTGCCAAGCTTCCAAAAAACTACTAGTTTGCTGAAATCAGCAAACATTTTTTCACCAAATCTGGATGATACTTGGTGGTAATGATCAGTTCACTAATCCCACTTGGCTGCCCAATTTTTATTCTTCTAGGTTGAAGCATTCGTTTCCAGTAACAGTTTGAATTTTTAGGTTTGACTCTGTTTTCTCCTACATAGATAGCTGTGTTTGGAATTCTAAATCAAACACGGTTTGTGCTAGCTCCTTGAAACTTGACCAAATGAAGTAGTTCTAAGTTCTATCTCTATGGTTTGTTTCCTCTTGAAGTACCCCATGCAGAGACTGGCGAAAAACACTTTCATTTGAAAGGGGTTGCCAAGCTTCCAGCAAACCTCTAGTTTGCTGAAATCTCAGCAAACATTTTTTCACCAAATCTTGATGATACTTGGTGGTAATGATCAGTACACTAATCCAAGTTGGCTGCCCCATTTTCATTCTTCTAGGTTGAAGCATTCGTTTCCAGTAACAGTTTGAATTTTTTGGTTTCACTCTGTTTTCGCCTACATAGATAGCTGTGTTTGGAATACTAAATAAACACGGTTTGTGCTAGCTCCTTGAAACTTGACCAAATGAAGTAGTTCTAAGTTCTATCTCTATGGTTTGTTTCCTCTTGAACTACCCCATGCAGAGACTGGCGAAAAACACTTTCGTTTGAAAGGGGTTGCCAAGCTTCCAGCAAACCTCTAGTTTGCTTAAATCTCAGCAAACATTTTATCACCAAATCTTGATGATACTTGGTGGTAATGATCAGTTCACTAATCCCACTTGGCTGCCCAATTTTCACTCATCTAGGATCAAGCGTTCGTTTCCCCTAACACTTTGAATTTTTAGGTTTCACTCTGTTTTCTGCTATATAGTTAGATGTGTTTGAAACTCTAAATCAAACACGGTTTGTGCTAGCTCCATGAAATTGACCAAATGAAGTAGTTCTAAGTTCTATATGTATGGTTTGTTTCCTCTTGAAGTACCCCATGCAGAGACTGGCGAAAAACACTTTCGTTTGAAAGGGGTTGCCAAGCTTCCAAAAAACTACTAGTTTGCTGAAATCTCAGCAAACATTTTTTCACCAAATCTTGATGATACTTCGGGGTAATGATCAGTTCACTAATCCCACTTGGCTGCCCAATTTTCATTCTTCTAGGTTGAAGCATTCGTTTCCAGTAACAGTTTGAATTTTTAGGTTTCACTCTGTTTTCTGCTATATAGTTAGATGTTTTTGAAACTCTAAATCAAACACGGTTTGTGCTAGCTCCACGAAACTTGACCAAATGAAGTAGTTCTAAGTTCTATCTGTATGGTTTGTTTCCTCTTGAAGTACCCCATGCAGAGACTGGCGAAAAACACTTTTGTTTGAAAGGGGTTGCCAAGCTTCCAAAAACTACTAGTTTGCTGAAATCTCAGCAAACTTTTTTTCACCAAATCTTGATGATACTTGGTGGTGATGATCAGTTCACTAATCCCACTTGGCTGCCCAATTTTCACTCTTCTAGGATCAAGCGTTCGTTTCCCCTAACACTTTGAATTTTTAGGTTTCACTCTGTTTTCTGCTATATACTTAGATGTGTTTGAAACTCTAAATCAAACACGGTTTGTGCTAGCTCCTTGAAACTTGACCAAATGAAGTAGTTCTAAGTTCTCTCTCTATGGTTTGTTTTTTCTTGAACTACCCCATGCAGAGACTGGCGAAAAACACTTTGGTTTGAAAGGGGTTGCCAAGCTTCCAAAAAACTACTAGTTTGCTGAAATCTCAGCAAACATTTTTTCACCAAATCTTGATGATACTTGGTGGTAATGATCAGTTCAATAATCCCACTTGGCTGCCCAATTTTTATTCTTCTAGGTTGAAGCATTCGTTTCCAGTAACAGTTTGAATTTTTAGGTTTCACTCTGTTTTCTGCTATATAGTTAGATGTGTTTGAAACTCTAAATCAAACACGGTTTGTGCTAGCTCCATGAAACTTGACCAAATGAAGTAGTTCTAAGTTCTATCTCTATGGTTTGTTTCCTCTTGAAGTACCCCATGCAGAGACTGGCGAAAAACACTTTCGTTTGAAAGGGGTTGCCAAGCTTCCAAAAAACTACTAGTTTGCTGAAATCTCAGCAAACATTTTTTCACGAAATCTGGATGATACTTGGTGGTAATGATCAGTTCACTAATCCCACTTGGCTGCCCAATTTTTATTCTTCTAGGTTGAAGCATTCGTTTCCAGTAACAGTTTGAAATTTTTGGTTTGACTCTGTTTTCTCCTACATAGATAGCTGTGTTTGGAATTCTAAATCAAACACGGTTTGTGCTAGCTCCTTGAAACTTGACCAAATGAAGTAGTTCTAAGTTCTATCTGTATGGTTTGTTTCCTCTTGAAGTACCCCATGCAGAGACTGGCGAAAAACACTTTTGTTTGCAAGGGGTTGCCAAGCTTCCAAAAACTACTAGTTTGCTGAAATCTCAGCAAAATTTTTTTCACCAAATCTTGATGATACTTGGTGGTAATGATCAGTTCACTAATCCCACTTGGCTGCCCAATTTTCACTCTTCTAGGATCAAGCGTTCGTTTCCCCTAACACTTTGAATTTTTAGGTTTCACTCTGTTTTCTGTTATATACTTAGATGTGTTTGAAACTCTAAATCAAACACGGTTTGTGCTAGCTCCTTGAAACTTGACCAAATGAAGTAGTTCTAAGTTCTATCTCTATGGTTTGTTTCCTCTTGAAGTACCCCATGCAGAGACTGGCGAAAAACACTTTCGTTTGAAAGGGGTTGCCAAGCTTCCAGCAAACCTCTAGTTTGTGAAATCTCAGCAAACATTTTTTCACCAAATCTGGATGATACTTGGTGGTAATGATGAGTTCACTAATCCCACTTGGCTGCCCAATTTTTATTCTTCTAGGTTGAAGCATTCGTTTCCAGTAACAGTTTGAATTTTTAGGTTTCACTCTGTTTTCTGCTATATAGTTAGATGTGTTTGAAACTCTAAATCAAACACGGTTTGTGCTAGCTCCATGAAACTTGACCAAATGAAGTAGTTCTAAGTTCTATCTCTATGGTTTGTTTCCTCTTGAAGTACCCCATGCAGAGACTGGCGAAAAACACTTTCGTTTGAAAGGGGTTGCCAAGCTTCCAAAAAACTACTAGTTTGCTGAAATCTCAGCAAACATTTTTTCACGAAATCTGGATGATACTTGGTGGTAATGATCAGTTCACTAATCCCACTTGGCTGCCCAATTTTTATTCTTCTAGGTTGATGCATTCGTTTCCAGTAACAGTTTGAAATTTTTGGTTTGACTCTGTTTTCTCCTACATAGATAGCTGTGTTTGGAATTCTAAATCAAACACGGTTTGTGCTAGCTCCTTGAAACTTGACCAAATGAAGTAGTTCTAAGTTCTATCTGTATGGTTTGTTTCCTCTTGAAGTACCCCATGCAGAGACTGGCGAAAAACACTTTCGTTTAAAAGGGGTTGCCAAGCTTCCAAAAAACTACTAGTTTGCTGAAATCTCAGCAAACATTTTTTCACCAAATCTTGTGATACTTGGTGGTAATGATCAGTTCACTAATCCCACTTGGCTGCCCAATTTTCATTCTTCTAGGTTGAAGCATTCGTTTCCAGTAACAGTTTGAATTTTTAGGTTTCACTCTGTTTTCTGCTATATAGTTAGATGTGTTTGAAACTCTAAATCAAACACGGTTTGTGCTAGCTCCATGAAACTTGACCAAATGAAGTAGTTCTAAGTTCTATCTGTATGGTTTGTTTCCTCTTGAAGTACCCCATGCAGAGACTGGCGAAAAACACTTTTGTTTGAAAGGGGTTGCCAAGCTTCCAAAAAACTACTAGTTTGCTGAAATCTCAGCAAACATTTTTTCACCAAATCTGGATGATACTTGGTGGTAATGATCAGTTCACTAATCCCACTTGGCTGCCCAATTTTTATTCTTCTAGGTTGAAGCATTCGTTTCCAGTAACAGTTTGAATTTTTAGGTTTCACTCTGTTTTCTGCTATATAGTTAGATGTGTTTGAAACTCTAAATCAAACACGGTTTGTGCTAGCTCCATGAAACTTGACCAAATGAAGTAGTTCTAAGTTCTATCTCTATGGTTTGTTTCCTCTTGAAGTACCCCATGCAGAGACTGGCGAAAAACACTTTCGTTTGAAAGGGGTTGCCAAGCTTCCAAAAAACTACTAGTTTGCTGAAATCTCAGCAAACATTTTTTCACCAAATCTGGATGATACTTGGTGGTAATGATCAGTTCACTAATCCCACTTGGCTGCCCAATTTTTATTCTTCTAGGTTGAAGCATTCGTTTCCAGTAACAGTTTGAATTTTTTGGTTTGACTCTGTTTTCTCCTACATAGATAGCTGTGTTTGGAATTCTAAATCAAACACGTTTGTGCTAGCTCCTTGAAACTTGACCAAATGAAGTAGTTCTAAGTTCTATCTCTATGTTTTGTTTCCTCTTGAAATACCCCATGCAGAGACTGCGAAAAACACTTTCGTTTGAAAGGGGTTGCCAAGCTTCCAAAAAACTACTAGTTTGCTTAAATCTCAGCAAACATTTTTTCACCAAATCTTGATGATACTTGGTGGTAATGATCAGTTCACTAATCCCACTTGGCTGCCCAATTTTCATTCTTCTAGGTTGAAGCATTCGTTTCAAGTAACAGTTTGAATTTTTAGGTTTCACTCTGTTTTCTGCTATATAGTTAGATGTGTTTGAAACTCTAAATCAAACACGGTTTGTGCTAGCTCCATGAAACTTGACCAAATGAAGTAGTTCTAAGTTCTATCTCTATGGTTTGTTTCCTCTTGAAGTACCCCATGCAGAGACTGGCGAAAAAACACTTTCGTTGAAAGGGGTTGCCAAGCTTCCAGCAAACCTCTAGTTTGCTGAAATCTCAGCAAAATATTTTTTCACCAAATCTTGATCATACTTGGTGGTAATGATCAGTCCACTAATCCAACTTGGCTGCCCAATTTTTCATTCTTTCTAGGTTGAAGCATTCGTTTCCAGTAACAGTTTGAATTTTTTGGTTTCACTCTGTTTTCGCCTACATACATAGCTGTGTTTGGAATTCTAAATAAACACGGTTTGTGCTAGCTCCTTGAAACTTGACCAAATGAAGTAGTTCTAAGTTCTATCTCTATGGTTTGTTTCCTCTTGAACTACCCCATGCAAGAGACTGGCGAAAAACACTTTCGTTTGAAAGGGGTTGCCAAGCTTCCAGCAAAACCTCTAGTTTGCTGAAATCTCAGCAAACATTTTTTCACCAAATCTTGATGATATTTGGTGGTAATGATCAGTTCACTAATCCCACTTGGCTGCCCAATTTTCACTCATCTAGGATCAAGCGTTCATTTCCAGTAACACTTTGAATTTTTAGGTTTCACTCTGTTTTCGCCTACATTGATAGCTGTGTTTGGAATTCTAAATAAACACGGTTTGTGCTAGCTCCTTGAAACTTGACCAAATGAAGAAGTTCTAAGTTCTATCTCTATGGTTTGATTCCTCTTGAAATACCCCATGCAGAGACTGGCGAAAAACACTTTCGTTTGAAAGGGGTTGCCAAGCTTAAAAAAAAAATACTAGTTTGCTGAAATCTCAGCAAACATTTTTTCACCAAATCTTGATGATATTTGGTGGTAATGATCAGTTCACTAATCCCACTTGGCTGCCAATTTTTATTCTTCTAGGTTGAAGCATTCGTTTCCAGTAACAGTTTGAATTTTAGGTTTCACTCTGTTTTCTGCTATATAGTTAGATGTGTTTGAAACTCTAAATCAAACACGGTTTGTGCTAGCTCCATGAAACTTGACCAAATGAAGTAGTTCTAAGTTCTATCTGTATGGTTTGTTTCCTCTTGAAGTACCCTATGCAGCGACTGGCGAAAAACACTTTCGTTTAAAAGGGGTTGCCAAGCTTCCAAAAAACTACTAGTTTGCTGAAATCTCAGCGAACATTTTTTCACCAAATCTTGATGATACTTGGTGGTAATGATCAGTACACTAATCCAAATTGGCTGCCCAATTTTCATTCTTCTAGGTTGACGCATTCGTTTCCAGTAACAGTTTGAATTTTTTGGTTTCACTCTGTTTTCGCCTACATAGATAGCTGTGTTTGGAATTCTAAATCAAACACGGTTTGTGCTAGCTCCTTGAAACTTGACCAAATGAAGTAGTTCTAAGTTCTATCTCTATGGTTTGTTTCCTCTTGAACTACCCCATGCAGAGACTGGCGAAAAACACTTTCGTTTGAAAGGGGTTGCCAAGCTTCCAGCAAAACTCTAGTTTGCTTGAAATCTCAGCAAACATTTTATCACCAAATCTTGATGATACTTGGTGGTAATGATCAGTTCACTAATCCCACTTGGCTGCCCAATTTTCACTCATCTAGGATCAAGCGTTCATTTCCCCTAACACTTTGAATTTTTAGGTTTCACTCTGTTTTCTGCTATATAGTTAGATGTGTTTGAAACTCTAAATCAAACACGGTTTGTGCCTAGCTCCATGAAACTTGACCAAATGAAGTAGTTCTAAGTTCTATCTCTATGGTTTGATTCCTCTTGAAGTACCCCATGCAGAGACTGGCGAAAAACACTTTCGTTGAAAGGGTTGCCAAGCTTCCAAAAAACTACTAGTTTGCTGAAATCTCAGCAAACATGTTTTCACCAAATCTTGAAGATACTTGGTGGTAATGATCAGTTCACTAATCCCACTTGGCTGCCCAATTTTTATTCTTCTAGGTTGAAGCATTCGTTTCCAGTAACAGTTTGAATTTTTAGGTTTGACTCTGTTTTCTCCTACATAGATAGCTGTGTTTGGAATTCTAAATCAAACACGGTTTGTGCTAGCTCCTTGAAACTTGACCAAATGAAGTAGTTCTAAGTTCTATCTCTATGTTTTGTTTCCTCTTGAAGTACTCCATGCAGAGACTGGCGAAAAACACTTTCGTTTGAAAGGGGTTGCCAAGCTTCCAAAAAACTACTAGTTTGCTGAAATCTCAGCAAACATTTTTTCACCAAATCTTGATGATACTTCGTGGTAATGATCAGTTCACTAATCCCACTTGGCTGCCCAATTTTCATTCTTCTAGGTTGAAGCATTCGTTTCCAGTAACAGTTTGAATTTTTAGGTTTCACTCTGTTTTCTGCTATATAGTTAGATGTGTTTGAAACTCTAAATCAAACACGGTTTGTGCTAGCTCCTTGAAACTTGACCAAATGAAGTAGTTCTAAGTTCTATCTCTATGTTTTGTTTCCTCTTGAAGTACCCCATGCAGAGACTGGCGAAAAACACTTTCGTTTGAAAGGGGTTGCCAAGCTTCCAAAAAACTACTAGTTTGCTGAAATCTCAGCAAACATTTTATCACCAAATCTTGATGATACTTGGTGGTAATGATCAGTTCACTAATCCCACTTGGCTGCCCAATTTTCACTCATCTAGGATAAAGCGTTCGTTTCCCCTAACACTTTGAATTTTTAGGTTTCACTCTGTTTTCTGCTATATACTTAGATGTGTTTGAAACTCTAAATCAAACACGGTTTGTGCTAGCTCCTTGAAACTTGACCAAATGAAGTAGTTCTAAGTTCTCTCTCTATGGTTTGTTTTTTCTTGAACTACCCCATGCAGAGACTGGCGAAAAACACTTTCGTTTGAAAGGGGTTGCCAAGCTTCCAAAAACTACTAGTTTGCTGAAATCTTAGCAAACATGTTTTCACCAAATATTGATGATACTTGGTGGTAATGATCAGTTCACTAATCCCACTTGGCTACCCAATTTTTATTCTTCTAGGTTGAAGCATTCGTTTCCAGTAACAGTTTGAATTTTTAGGTTTGACTCTGTTTTCTCCTACATAGATATCTGTGTTTGGAATTCTAAATCAAACACGGTTTGTGCTAGCTCCTTGAAACTTGACCAAATGAAGTAGTTCTAAGTTCTATCTCTATGGTTTGTTTCGTCTTGAAGTACCCCATGCAGAGACTGGCGAAAAACACTTTCGTTTGAAAGGGGTTGCCAAGCTTCCAAAAAACTACTAGTTTGCTGAAATCAGCAAACATTTTTTCACCAAATCTGGATGATACTTGGTGGTAATGATCAGTTCACTAATCCCACTTGGCTGCCCAATTTTTATTCTTCTAGGTTGAAGCATTCGTTTCCAGTAACAGTTTGAATTTTTAGGTTTGACTCTGTTTTCTCCTACATAGATAGCTGTGTTTGGAATTCTAAATCAAACACGGTTTGTGCTAGCTCCTTGAAACTTGACCAAATGAAGTAGTTCTAAGTTCTATCTCTATGGTTTGTTTCCTCTTGAAGTACCCCATGCAGAGACTGGCGAAAAACACTTTCATTTGAAAGGGGTTGCCAAGCTTCCAGCAAACCTCTAGTTTGCTGAAATCTCAGCAAACATTTTTTCACCAAATCTTGATGATACTTGGTGGTAATGATCAGTACACTAATCCAAGTTGGCTGCCCCATTTTCATTCTTCTAGGTTGAAGCATTCGTTTCCAGTAACAGTTTGAATTTTTTGGTTTCACTCTGTTTTCGCCTACATAGATAGCTGTGTTTGGAATTCTAAATAAACACGGTTTGTGCTAGCTCCTTGAAACTTGACCAAATGAAGTAGTTCTAAGTTCTATCTCTATGGTTTGTTTCCTCTTGAACTACCCCATGCAGAGACTGGCGAAAAACACTTTCGTTTGAAAGGGGTTGCCAAGCTTCCAGCAAACCTCTAGTTTGCTTAAATCTCAGCAAACATTTTATCACCAAATCTTGATGATACTTGGTGGTAATGATCAGTTCACTAATCCCACTTGGCTGCCCAATTTTCACTCATCTAGGATCAAGCGTTCGTTTCCCCTAACACTTTGAATTTTTAGGTTTCACTCTGTTTTCTGCTATATAGTTAGATGTGTTTGAAACTCTAAATCAAACACGGTTTGTGCTAGCTCCATGAAATTGACCAAATGAAGTAGTTCTAAGTTCTATATGTATGGTTTGTTTCCTCTTGAAGTACCCCATGCAGAGACTGGCGAAAAACACTTTCGTTTGAAAGGGGTTGCCAAGCTTCCAAAAAACTACTAGTTTGCTGAAATCTCAGCAAACATTTTTTCACCAAATCTTGATGATACTTCGGGGTAATGATCAGTTCACTAATCCCACTTGGCTGCCCAATTTTCATTCTTCTAGGTTGAAGCATTCGTTTCCAGTAACAGTTTGAATTTTTAGGTTTCACTCTGTTTTCTGCTATATAGTTAGATGTGTTTGAAACTCTAAATCAAACACGGTTTGTGCTAGCTCCATGAAACTTGACCAAATGAAGTAGTTCTAAGTTCTATCTCTATGGTTTGATTCTCTTGAAGTACCCCATGCAGAGACTGGCGAAAAACACTTTCGTTTTGAAAGGGGTTGCCAAGCTTCCAAAAAACTACTAGTTTGCTGAAATCTCAGCAAACATGTTTTCACCAAATCTTGAAGATACTTGGTGGTAATGATCAGTTCACTAATCCCACTTGGCTGCCCAATTTTTATTCTTCTAGGTTGAAGCATTCGTTTCCAGTAACAGTTTGAATTTTTAGGTTTGACTCTGTTTTCTCCTACATAGATAGCTGTGTTTGGAATTCTAAATCAAACACGGTTTGTGCTAGCTCCTTGAAACTTGACCAAATGAAGTAGTTCTAAGTTCTATCTCTATGTTTTGTTTCCTCTTGAAGTACTCCATGCAGAGACTGGCGAAAAAACACTTTCGTTTGAAAGGGGTTGCCAAGCTTCCAAAAAACTACTAGTTTGCTGAAATCTCAGCAAACATTTTTTCACCAAATCTTGATGATACTTCGTGGTAATGATCAGTTCACTAATCCCACTTGGCTGCCCAATTTTCATTCTTCTAGGTTGAAGCATTCGTTTCCAGTAACAGTTTGAATTTTTAGGTTTCACTCTGTTTTCTGCTATATAGTTAGATGTGTTTGAAACTCTAAATCAAACACGGTTTGTGCTAGCTCCTTGAAACTTGACCAAATGAAGTAGTTCTAAGTTCTATCTCTATGTTTTGTTTCCTCTTGAAGTACCCCATGCAGAGACTGGCGAAAAACACTTTCGTTTGAAAGGGGTTGCCAAGCTTCCAAAAAACTACTAGTTTGCTGAAATCTCAGCAAACATTTTATCACCAAATCTTGATGATACTTGGTGGTAATGATCAGTTCACTAATCCCACTTGGCTGCCCAATTTTCACTCATCTAGGATAAAGCGTTCGTTTCCCTAACACTTTGAATTTTTAGGTTTCACTCTGTTTTCTGCTATATACTTAGATGTGTTTGAAACTCTAAATCAAACACGGTTTGTGCTAGCTCCTTGAAAACTTGACCAAATGAAGTAGTTCTAAGTTCTCTCTCTATGGTTTGTTTTTTCTTGAACTACCCCATGCAGAGACTGGCGAAAAACACTTTCGTTTGAAAGGGGTTGCCAAGCTTCCAAAAACTACTAGTTTGCTGAAATCTTAGCAAACATGTTTTCACCAAATATTGATGATACTTGGTGGTAATGATCAGTTCACTAATCCCACTTGGCTACCCAATTTTTATTCTTCTAGGTTGAAGCATTCGTTTTCAGTAACAGTTTGAATTTTTAGGTTTGACTCTGTTTTCTCCTACATAGATATCTGTGTTTGGAATTTCTAAATCAAACACGGTTTGTGCTAGCTCCTTGAAACTTGACCAAATGAAGTAGTTCTAGTTCTATCTCTATGGTTTGTTTCGTCTTGAAGTACCCCATGCAGAGACTGGCGAAAAACACTTTCGTTTGAAAGGGGTTGCCAAGCTTCCAAAAACCTACTAGTTTGCTGAAATCAGCAAACATTTTTTCACCAAATCTGGATGATACTTGGTGGTAATGATCAGTTCACTAATCCCACTTGGCTGCCCAATTTTTATTCTTCTAGGTTGAAGCATTCGTTTCCAGTAACAGTTTGAATTTTTAGGTTTGACTCTGTTTTCTCCTACATAGATAGCTGTGTTTGGAATTCTAAATCAAACACGGTTTGTGCTAGCTCCTTGAAACTTGACCAAATGAAGTAGTTCTAAGTTCTATCTCTATGGTTTGTTTCCACTTTGAAGTACCCCATGCAGAGACTGGCGAAAAACACTTTCATTTGAAAGGGGTTGCCAAGCTTCCAGCAAACCTCTAGTTTGCTGAAATCTCAGCAAACATTTTTTCACCAAATCTTGATGATACTTGGTGGTAATGATCAATACACTAATCCAAGTTGGCTGCCCCATTTTCATTCTTCTAGGTTGAAGCATTCGTTTCCAGTAACAGTTTGAATTTTTTGGTTTCACTCTGTTTTCGCCTACATAGATAGCTGTGTTTGGAATTCTAAATAAACACGGTTTGTGCTAGCTCCTTGAAACTTGACCAAATGAAGTAGTTCTAAGTTCTATCTCTATGGTTTGTTTCCTCTTGAACTACCCCATGCAGAGACTGGCGAAAAACACTTTCGTTTGAAAGGGGTTGCCAAGCTTCCAGCAAACCTCTAGTTTGCTTAAATCTCAGCAAACATTTTTATCACCAAATCTTGATGATACTTGGTGGTAATGATCAGTTCACTAATCCCACTTGGCTGCCCAATTTTCACTCATCTAGGATCAAGCGTTCGTTTCCTAACACTTTGAATTTTTAGGTTTCACTCTGTTTTCTGCTATATAGTTAGATGTGTTTTGAAACTCTAAATCAAACACGGTTTGTGCTAGCTCCATGAAATTGACCAAATGAAGTAGTTCTAAGTTCTATATGTATGGTTTGTTTCCTCTTGAAGTACCCCATGCAGAGACTGGCGAAAAACACTTTCGTTTGAAAGGGGTTGCCAAGCTTCCAAAAAAACTACTAGTTTGCTGAAATCTCAGCCAACATTTTTTCACCAAATCTTGATGATACTTCGGGGTAATGATCAGTTCACTAATCCACTTGGCTGCCCAATTTCATTCTTCTAGGTTGAAGCATTCGTTTCCAGTAACAGTTTGAATTTTTAGGTTTCACTCTGTTTTCTGCTATATAGTTAGATGTTTTTTGAACTCTAAATCAAACACGGTTTGTGCTAGCTCCACGAAACTTGACCAAATGAAAGTAGTTCTAAGTTCTATCTGTATGGTTTGTTTCCTCTTGAAGTACCCCATGCAGAGACTGGCGAAAAACACTTTTGTTTGAAAGGGTTGCCAAGCTTCCAAAAACTACTAGTTTGCTGAAATCTCAGCAAACTTTTTTTCACCAAATCTTGATGATACTTGGTGGTAATGATCAGTTCACTAAACCCACTTGGCTGCCCAATTTCACTCTTCTAGGATCAAGCGTTCCGTTTCCCCTAACACTTTGAATTTTTAGGTTTCACTCTGTTTTCTGCTATATACTTAGATGTGTTTGAAACTCTAAATCAAACACGGTTTGTGCTAGCTCCTTGAAACTTGACCAAATGAAGTAGTTCTAAGTTCTCTCTCTATGGTTTGGTTTTTTCTTGAACTACCCCATGCAGAGACTGGCGAAAAACACTTTCGTTTGAAAGGGGTTGCCAAGCTTCCAAAAAACTTAGTTTGCTGAAATCTCAGCAAACATTTTTTCACCAAATCTTGATGATACTTGGTGGTAATGATCAGTTCAATAATCCCACTTGGCTGCCCAATTTTTATTCTTCTAGGTTGAAGCATTCGTTTCCAGTAACAGTTTGAATTTTTAGGTTTCACTCTGTTTTCTGCTATATAGTTAGATGTGTTTGAAACTCTAAATCAAACACGGTTTGTGCCTAGCTCCATGAAACTTGACCAAATGAAGTAGTTCTAAGTTCTATCTCTATGGTTTGTTTCCTCTTGAAGTACCCCATGCAGAGACTGGCGAAAAACACTTTCGTTTGAAAGGGTTGCCAAGCTTCCAAAAACTACTAGTTTGCTGAAATCTCAGCAAACATTTTTTCACGAAATCTGGATGATACTTGGTGGTAATGATCAGTTCACTAATCCCACTTGGCTGCCCAATTTTTATTCTTCTAGGTGAAGCATTCGTTTCCAGTAACAGTTTGAAATTTTTGGTTTGACTCTGTTTCTCCTACATAGATAGCTGTGTTTGGGAATTCTAAATCAAACACGGTTTGTGCTAGCTCCTTGAAACTTGACCAAATGAAGTAGTTCTAAGTTCTATCTGATGTTTGTTTCCTCTTGAAGTACCCCATGCAGAGACTGGCGAAAAACACTTTTGTTTGCAAGGGGTTGCCAAGCTTCCAAAAACTACTAGTTTGCTGAAATCTCAGCAAAATTTTTTTCACCAAATCTTGATGATACTTGGTGGTAATGATCAGTTCACTAATCCCACTTGGCTGCCCAATTTTCACTCTTCTAGGATCAAGCGTTCGTTTCCCTAACACTTTGAATTTTTAGGTTTCACTCTGTTTTTCTGTTATATACTTAGATGTGTTTGAAACTCTAAATCAAACACGGTTTGTGCTAGCTCCTAGAAACTTGACCAAATGAAGTAGTTCTAAGTTCTATCTCTATGGTTTGTTTCCTCTTGAAGTACCCCATGCAGAGACTGGCGAAAAACACTTTCCGTTTGAAAGGGGTTGCCAAGCTTCCAGCAAACCTCTAGTTTGCTGAAATCTCAGCAAACATTTTTTCACCAAATCTGGATGATACTTGGTGGTAATGATGAGTTCACTAATCCCACTTGGCTGCCCATTTTTATTCTTCTAGTTGAAGCATTCGTTTCCAGTAACAGTTTGAATTTTTAGGTTTCACTCTGTTTTCTGCTATATAGTTAGATGTGTTTTGAACCTCTAAATCAAACACGGTTTGTGCTAGCTCCTTGAAACTTGACCAAATGAAGTAGTTCTAAGTTCTATCTGTATGGTTTGTTTCCTCCTTGAAGTACCCCATGCAGAGACTGGCGAAAAACACTTTCGTTTAAAAGGGGTTGCCAAGCTTCCAAAAAACTACTAGTTTGCTGAAATCTCAGCAAACATTTTTTCACCAAATCTTGATGATACTTGGTGGTAATGATCAGTTCACTAATCCCACTTGGCTGCCCAATTTTCATTCTTCTAGGTTGAAGCATTCGTTTCCAGTAACAGTTTGAATTTTTAGGTTTCACTCTGTTTTCTGCTATATAGTTAGATGTGTTTGAAACTCTAAATCAAACACGGTTTGTGCCTAGCTCCATGAAACTTGACCAAATGAAGTAGTTCTAAGTTCTATCTGTATGGTTTGTTTCCTCTTGAAGTACCCCATGCAGAGACTGGCGAAAAACACTTTCGTTTGAAAGGGGTTGCCAAGCTTCCAAAAAACTACTAGTTTGCTGAAATCTCAGCAACATTTTTTCACCAAATCTGGATGATACTTGGTGGTAATGATCAGTTCACTAATCCCACTTGGCTGCCCAATTTTTATTCTTCTAGTTGAAGCATTCGTTTCCAGTAACAGTTTGAATTTTTTGGTTTGACTCTGTTTTCTCCTACATAGATAGCTGTGTTTGGAATTCTAAATCAAACACGGTTTGTGCTAGCTCCTTGAAACTTGACCAAATGAAGTAGTTCTAAGTTCTATCTCTATGTTTTGTTTCCTCTTGAAATACCCCATGCAGAGACTGGCGAAAAACACTTTCGTTTGAAAGGGGTTGCCAAGCTTCCAAAAAACTACTAGTTTGCTTAAATCTCAGCAAACATTTTTTCACCAAATCTTGATGATACTTGGTGGTAATGATCAGTTCACTAATCCCACTTGGCTGCCCAATTTTCATTCTTCTAGGTTGAAGCATTCGTTTCAAGTAACAGTTTGAATTTTTAGGTTTCACTCTGTTTTCTGCTATATAGTTAGATGTGTTTGAAACTCTAAATCAAACACGGTTTGTGCTAGCTCCATGAAACTTGACCAAATGAAGTAGTTCTAAGTTCTATCTCTATGGTTTGTTTCCTCTTGAAGTACCCCATGCAGAGACTGGCGAAAAAACACTTTCGTTTGAAAGGGGTTGCCAAGCTTCCAGCAAACCTCTAGTTTGCTGAAATCTCAGCAAACATTTTTTCACCAAATCTTGATCATACTTGGTGGTAATGATCAGTCCACTAATCCAACTTGGCTGCCCAATTTTCATTCTTCTAGGTTGAAGCATTCGTTTCCAGTAACAGTTTGAATTTTTTGGTTTCACTCTGTTTTCGCCTACATACATAGCTGTGTTTGGAATTCTAATAAACACGGTTTGTGCTAGCTCCTTGAAACTTGACCAAATGAAGTAGTTCTAAGTTCAATCTCTATGGTTTGTTTCCTCTTGAACTACCCCATGCAGAGACTGGCGAAAAACACTTTCGTTTGAAGGGGTTGCCAAAGCTTCCAGCAAACCTCTAGTTTGCTGAAATCTCAGCAAACATTTTTTCACCAAATCTTGATGATATTTGGTGGTAATGATCAGTTCACTAATCCCACTTGGCTGCCCAATTTTCACTCATCTAGGATCAAGCGTTCATTTCCAGTAACACTTTGAATTTTTAGGTTTCACTTCTGTTTTCGCCTACATTGATA
>NW_027514970.1:0-102717 GCF_048772815.1 Callospermophilus lateralis | reverse complement strand
GGTTGCCAAGCTTCCAAAAAACTACTAGTTTGCTAAAATCTCAGCAAACATTTTTTCACCAAAACTTGATGATACTTGGTGCTAATGATCAGTTCACTAAGCCCACTTGGCTGCCCAATTTTCACTCTTCTAGGTTCAAGCGTTCGTTTCCAGTAACAGTTTGAATTTTTAGTTTTCACTCTGTTTTCTCCTACATAGATAACTGTGTTAGGAATTCTAAATCAAACACGGTATGTGCTAGCTCCTTGAAACTTGACCAAATGAAGTAGTTCTAAGTTCTATCTCTATCGTTTGTTTCCTAACACTTTCGTTTGAAAGGGGTTGCCAACCTTCCAAAAACCTACTTGTTTGCTGAAATATCAGCAAACATTTTTTCACCAAATCTTGATGATACTTGGTGGTAATGATCAGTTCACTAAGCCCTCTTGGCTGCAAAATTTTCACTCTTCTAGGTTCAAGCGTTCGTTTCCAGTAACACTTTGAATTTTTAGGTTTCACTCTGTTTTCTCCTACATAGATTGCTGTGTTTGGAATTCTAAATCAAACACGGTTTGTGCTAGCTCCTTGAAACTTGACCAAATGAAGTAGTTCTAAGTTCTATCTCTATGGTTTGTTTCCTTTTGAACTACCCCATGCAGAGACTGGCGAAAAACACTTTCGTTTGAAAGGGGTTGCCAAGCTTCCAAAAAACTTCTAGTTTGCTGAAATCTCAGCAAACATTTTTTTCACCAAATCTTGATGATACTTGGTGGTAATGATCAGTTCACTGAGCCCTCTTGGGTGCCCAATTTTCACTCTTCTAGGTTCAAGCGTTCGTTTCCAGTAACACTTTGAATTTTTAGGTTTCACTCTGTTTTCTGCTACATAGATAGATGTGTTTGAAACTCTAAATCAAACACGGTTTGTATAGCTCCTTGAAACTTGACCAAATGAAGTAGTTCTAAGTTCTATCTCTATGGTTTGTTTCCTCTTGAAGTACCCCATGCAGAGACTGGCGAAAAACACTTTCGTTTGAAAGGGGTTGCCAAGCTTCCAAAAAACTTCTAGTTTGCTGAAATTCAGCAAACATTTTTTAACCAAATCTTGATGATACTTGGTGGTAATGATCAGTTCCCTAATCCCACTTGGCCGCAAAATTTTTATTCTTCTAGGTTGAAGCATTCGTTTCCAGTAACAGTTTGAATTTTTAGGTTTCACTCTGTTTTCTCCCACATAGATAGCTGTGTTTGGAATTCTGAATCAAACACGGTTTGTGCTAGCTCCTTGAAACTTGACCAAATGAAGTAGTTCTAAGTTCTATCTCTATGGTTTGTTTCCTCTTGATCTATCCCATGCAGAGCCTGGCGAAAAACACTTTCGTTTGAAAGGGGTTGCCAAGCTTCCAAAAAACTACTAGTTTGCTGAAATCTCAGCAAACATTTTTTCACCAAATCTTGATGATACATGGTGGTAATGATCAGTTCAATAAGCACACTTGGCTGCCCAATTTTCACTCTTCTAGGTTCAAGCGTTCCTTTACAGTAACACTTTGAATTTTTAGGTTTCACTCTGTTTTCTGCTATATAGATACATGTGTTTGAAACTCAAAATCAAACACGGTTTGAGCTAGCTCCTTGATACTTGACCAAATGAAGTAGTTCCAAGTTCTATCTCTATCGTTTGTTTCCTCTTGAAGTACCCCATGCAGAGCCTGGCGAAAAACACTTTCGTTTGAAAAAGGTTGCCAAGCTTCCAAAAAACTACTAGTTTGCTGGAATCTCAGCAAACATTTTTTCACCAAATCTTGATGATACTTGGTGGTAATGATCAGTTCACTAATCCCACTTGGCTCCCCAATTTTTATTCTTCTAGGTTGAAGCATTCGTTTCAAGTAACAGCTTGAATTTTTAGGTTTCACTCTGTTTTCTCCTACATAGATAGCTGTGTTTGGAATTCTAAATCAAACACGGTTTGTGCTAGCTCCTTGAAACTTGACCAAATGAAGTAGTTCTAAGTTCTATCTCTATGGTTTGTTTCCTCTTGAAGTACCCCATGCAGAGACTGGCGAAAAACACTTTCGTTTGAAAGGGGTTGCCAAGCTTCCAAAAACCTACTAGTTTGCTGAAATCTCAGCAAACATTTTTTCACCAAATCTTGATGATACTTGGTGGTAATGATCAGTTCACTAAGCCCTCTTGGCTGCAAAATTTTCACTCTTCTAGGTTCAAGCGTTCGTTTCCAGTAACACTTTGAATTTTTAGGTTTCACTCTGTTTTCTCCTACATAGATTGCTGTGTTTGGAATTCTAAATCAAACACGGTTTGTGCTAGCTCCTTGAAACTTGACCAAATGAAGTAGTTCTAAGTTCTATCTCTATGGTTTGTTTCCTTTTGAACTACCCCATGCAGAGACTGGCGAAAAACACTTTCGTTTGAAAAAGGTTGCCAAGCTTCCAAAAAACTTCTAGTTTGCTGAAATCTCAGCAAACATTTTTTTCACCAAATCTTGATGATACTTGGTGGTAATGATCAGTTCACTGAGCCCTCTTGGGTGCCCAATTTTCACTCTTCTAGGTTCAAGCGTTCGTTTCCAGTAACACTTTGAATTTTTAGGTTTCACTCTGTTTTCTGCTACATAGATAGATGTGTTTGAAACTCTAAATCAAACACGGTTTGTATAGCTCCTTGAAACTTGACCAAATGAAGTAGTTCTAAGTTCTATCTCTATGGTTTGTTTCCTCTTGAAGTACCCCATGCAGAGACTGGCGAAAAACACTTTCGTTTGAAAGGGGTTGCCAAGCTTCCAAAAAACTACTAGTTTGCTGAAATCTCAGCAAACATTTTTTAACCAAATCTTGATGATACTTGGTGGTAATGATCAGTTCCCTAATCCCACTTGGCTGCAAAATTTTTATTCTTCTAGGTTGAAGCATTCGTTTCCAGTAACAGTTTGAATTTTTAGGTTTCACTCTGTTTTCTCCCACATAGATAGCTGTGTTTGGAATTCTGAATCAAACACGGTTTGTGCTAGCTCCTTGAAACTTGACCAAATGAAGTAGTTCTAAGTTCTATCTCTATGGTTTGTTTCCTCTAGATCTATCCCATGCAGAGCCTGGCGAAAAACACTTTCTTTTGAAAGGGGTTGCCAAGCTTCCAAAAAACTACTAGTTTGCTGAAATCTCAGCAAACATTTTTTCACCAAATCTTGATGATACATGGTGGTAATGATCAGTTCAATAAGCACACTTGGCTGCCCAATTTTCACTCTTCTAGGTTCAAGCGTTCCTTTACAGTAACACTTTGAATTTTTAGGTTTCACTCTGTTTTCTGCTATATAGATACATGTGTTTGAAACTCAAAATCAAACACGGTTTGAGCTAGCTCCTTGATACTTGACCAAATGAAGTAGTTCCAAGTTCTATCTCTATGGTTTGTTTCCTCTTGAAGTACCCCATGCAGAGCCTGGCGAAAAACACTTTCGTTTGAAAGGGGTTGCCAAGCTTCCAAAAAACTACTGGTTTGCTGAAATCTCAGCAAACATTTTTTAACCAAATCTTGATGATACTTGGTGGTAATGATCAGTTCCCTAATCCCACTTGGCTGCAAAATTTTTATTCTTCTAGGTTGAAGCATTCGTTTCCAGTAACAGTTTGAATTTTTAGGTTTCACTCTGTTTTCTCCCACATAGATAGCTGTGTTTGGAATTCTGAATCAAACACGGTTTGTGCTAGCTCCTTGAAACTTGACCAAATGAAGTAGTTCTAAGTTCTATCTCTATGGTTTGTTTCCTCTAGATCTATCCCATGCAGAGCCTGGCGAAAACACTTTCTTTTGAAAGGGGTTGCCAAGCTTCCAAAAAACTACTAGTTTGCTGAAATCTCAGCAAACATTTTTTCACCAAATCTTGATGATACATGGTGGTAATGATCAGTTCAATAAGCACACTTGGCTGCCCAATTTTCACTCTTCTAGGTTCAAGCGTTCCTTTACAGTAACACTTTGAATTTTTAGGTTTCACTCTGTTTTCTGCTATATAGATACATGTGTTTGAAACTCAAAATCAAACACGTTTTGAGCTAGCTCCTTGATACTTGACCAAATGAAGTAGTTCCAAGTTCTATCTCTATGGTTTGTTTCCTCTTGAAGTACCCCATGCAGAGCCTGGCGAAAAACACTTTCGTTTGAAAGGGGTTGCCAAGCTTCCAAAAAACTACTAGTTTGCTGGAATCTCAGCAAACATTTTTTCACCAAATCTTGATGATACTTGGTGGTAATGATCAGTTCACTAATCCCACTTGGCTCCCCAATTTTTATTCTTCTAGGTTGAAGCATTCGTTTCAAGTAACAGCTTGAATTTTTAGGTTTCACTCTGTTTTCCCCTACATAGATAGCTGTGTTTGGAATTCTAAATCAAACACGGTTTGTGCTAGCTCCTTGAAACTTGACCAAATGAAGTAGTTCTAAGTTCTATCTCTATGGTTTGTTTCCTCTTGAAGTACCCCATGCAGAGACTGGCGAAAAGCACTTTCGTTTGAAAGGGGTTGCCAAGCTTCCAAAAAACTACTAGTTTGCTGAAATCTCAGCAAACATTTTTTCACCAAATCTTGATGATACTTGGTGGTAATGATCAGTTCACTAAGCACTCTAGGCTGCCCAATTTTCTCTCTTCTTGGTTCAAGCGTTCGTTTCCAGTAACACTTTGAATTTTTAGGTTTCACTCTGTTTTCTCCTAAATAGATAGCTGTGTTTGGAATTCTAAATCAAACACGGTTTGTGCTAGCTCCTTGAAACTTGACCAAATGAAGTAGTTCTAAGTTCTATCTCTTTGGTTTGTTTCCTCTTGAAGTACCCCATGGAGAGACTGGCGAAAAACACTTTCGTTTGAAAGGGTTGCCAAGCTTCCAAAAAACTACTAGTTTGCTGAAATATCAGCAAAAATTTTTTCACCAAATCTTGATGATACTTGGTGGTAATGATCAGTTCACTAAGCCCACTTGGCTGCCAAATCTTCACTCTTCTAGGTTCAAGCGTTCGTTTCCAGTAACACTTTGAATTTTTAGGTTTCACTCTGTTTTCTCCTATATAGGTAGATGTGTTTGAAACTCTAAATCAAACACGGTTTGTGCTAGCTTCTTGAAACTTGACCAAATGAATTTGTTCTAAGTTCTATCTCTATGGTTTGTTTCCTCTTGAAGTATCCCATGCAGAGACTGGCGAAAAACACTTTCGTTTGAAAGGGGTTGCCAAGCTTCCAAAAAACTACAAGTTTGCTGAAATATCAGCAAACATTTTTTCACCAAATCTTGATGATACTTGGTGGTTATGATCAGTTCACTAAGCCCACTTGGCTGCCCAATTTTCACTCTTCTAAGTTCAAGCGTTCGTTTCCAGTAACACTTTGAATTTTTAGGTTTCACTCTGTTTTCTGCTATATAGATAGATGTGTTTGAAACTCTAAATCAAACACGGTTTGTATAGCTCCTTGAAACTTGACCAAATGAAGTAGTTCTAAGTCCTATCTCTATGGTTTGTTTCCTCTTGAAGTACCCCATGCAGAGACTGGCGAAAAACACTTTCGTTTGAAAGGGGTTGCCAAGCTTCCAAAAAACTACTAGTTTGCTGAAATCTCAGCAAATATTTTTTCACCAAATCTTGATGATACTTGGTGGTAATGATCAGTTCACTAAGCCCACTTGGCTGCCAAATTTTCACTCTCCTCGGTTCAAGCGTTCGTTTTGGGTAACACTTTGAATATTTAGGTTTCACTCTGTTTTCTCCTACATAGATAGCTGTGTTAGGAATTCTAAATCAAACACGGTTTGTGCTAGCTCCTTGAAACTTGACCAAATGAAGTAGTTCTAAGTTCTATTTCTATGGTTTTTTCCTCTTGAAGTACCCCATGCAGAGACTGGCGAAAAACACTTTCGTTTGAAGGGGGTTGCCAAGCTTCCAAAAACTACTAGTTTGCTGAAATCTCAGCAAACATTTTTTCACCAAATCTTGATGAAACTTGGTGGTAATGATGAGTTCACTAATCCCACTTGGCTGCCCAATTTTTATTCTTCTAGGTTCAAGCGTTCGTTTCCAGTATCAGTTTGAATTTTTAGGTTTCACTCTGTTTTCTCCTACATAGATAGCTGTGTTTGGAATTCTAAATCAAACACGGTTTGTGCTAGCTCCTTGATACTTGACCAAATGAAGTAGTTCTAAGTTCTAACTCTCTGGTTTGTTTCCTCTTGAAATACACCATGCAGACACTGGCGAAAAGCACTTTCGTTTGAAAGGGGTTGCCAAGCTTCCAAAAAACTACTAGTTTGCTGAAATCTCAGCAAACATTTTTTCACCAAATCTTGATAATACTTGGTGGTAATGATCAGTTCACTAATCCCACTTGGCTGCCCAATTTTTATTCTTCTAGGTTCAAGCGTTCGTTTCCAGTAACACTTTGAATTTTTAGGTTTCACTCTGTTTTCTCCTACATAGATAGCTGTGTTTGGAATTCTAAATCAAACACGGTTTGTGCTAGCTCCTTGAAACTTGACCAAATGAAGTAGTTCTAAGTTCTATCTCTATGGTTTGTTTCCTCTTGAAGTACCCCATGCAGAGACTGCCGAAAAGCACTTTCGTTTCAAAGGGGTTGCCAAGCTTCCAAAAAACTACTAGTTTGATGAAATCTCAGCAAACATTTTTTCACCAAATCTTGATGATACTTGGTGGTAATGATCAGTTCAATAAGCCCACTTGGCTGCCCAATTTTCACTCTTCTAGGTTCAAGCGTTCCTTTACAGTAACACTTTGAATTTTTAGTTTTCACTCTGTTTTCTGCTATATAGATAGATGTGTTTGAAACTCAAAATCAAACACGGTTTGAGCTAGCTCCTTGAAACTTGACCAAATGAAGTAGTTCCAAGTTCTATCTCTATGGTTTGTTTCCTCTTGAAGTACCTCATGCAGAGCCTGGCGAAAAACACTTTCGTTTGAAAGGGGTTGCCAGGCTTCCAAAAAACTACTAGTTTGATGGAATCTCAGCAAACATTTTTTCACAAAATCTTGATGATACTTGGTGGTAATGATCAGTTCACTAATCCCACTTGGCTCCCCAATTTTTATTCTTCTAGGTTGAAGCATTCGTTTCAAGTAACAGTTTGAATTTTTAGGTTTCACTCTGTTTTCTCCTACATAGATAGCTGTGTTTGGAATTCTAAATGAAACACGGTTTGTAATAGCTCCTTGAAACTTGACCAAATGAAGTAGTTCTAAGTTCTATCTCTATGGTTTGTTTCCTCTTGAAGTACCCCATGCAGAGACTGGCGAAAAGCACTTTCGTTTGAAAGGGGTTGCCAAGCTTCCAAAAAACTACTAGTTTGCTGAAATCTCAGCAAACATTTTTTCACCAAATCTTGATGATTCTTGGTGGTAATGATCAGTTCACTAAGCACTCTAGGCTGCCCAATTTTCTCTCTTCTTGGTTCAAGCGTTCGTTTCCAGTAACACTTTGAATTTTTAGGTTTCACTCTGTTTTCTCCTACATAGATAGCTGTGTTTGGAATTCTAAATCAAACACGGTTTGTGCTAGCTCCTTGAAACTTGTCCAAATGAAGTAGTTCTAAGTTCTGTCTCTATGGTTTGTTTCCTCTTGAAGTATCCCATGCAGAGACTGGCGAAAAACACTTTCGTTTGAAAGCGGTTGCCAAGCTTCCAAAAAACTACTAGTTTGCTGAAATATCAGCAAACATTTTTTAACCAAATCTTAATGATACTTGGTGGTTATGATCAGTTCACTAATCCCACTTGGCTGCCCAATTTTTATTCTTCTAGGTTCAAGCGTTCGTTTCCACTAACAGTTTGAATTTTTAGGTTTCACTCTGTTTTCTCCTACATAGATAGCTGTGTTTGGAATTCTAAATCAAACACGGTTTGTGCTAGCTCCTTGAAACTTGACCAAATGAAGTAGTTCTAAGTTCTATCTCTCTGGTTTGTTTCCTCTTGAAATACACCATGCAGACACTGGCGAAAACTCTTTCGTTTGAAAGGGGTTGCCAAGCTTCCAAAAAACTACTAGTTTGCTGAAATCTCAGCAAACATTTTTTCACCAAATCTTGATAATACTGGGTGGTAATGATCAGTTCACTAATCCCACTTGGCTGCCCAATTTTTATTCTTCTAGGTTCAAGCGTTCGTTTCCAGTAACAGTTTGAATTTTTAGGTTTCACTCTGTTTTCTCCTACATAGATAGCTGTGTTTGGAATTCTAAATCAATCACGGTTTGTGCTAGCTCCTTGAAACTTGACCAAATGAAATAGTTCTAAGTTCTATCTCTATGGTTTGTTTCCTCTTGAAGTACCCCATGCAGAGAATGCCGAAAAGCACTTTCATTTGAAAGGGGTTGCCAAGCTTCCAAAAATCTACTAGTTTGATGAAATCTCAGCAAACATTTTTTCACCAAATCTTGATGATACTTGGTGGTAATGATCAGTTCACTAAGCCCACTTGGCTGCCCAATTTTCACTCTTCTAGGTTCAAGCGTTCGTTTCCAGTAACACTTTGAATTTTTAGGTTTCACTCTGTTTTCTCCTACATAGATAGCTGTGTTTGGAATTCTAAATCAAACACGGTTTGTTCTAGCTACTTTAAACTTGACCAAAAGAAGTAGTTCTAAGTTCTATCGCTATGGTTTGTTTCCTCTTGAAGTATCCCATGCAGAGACTGGCGAAAAACACTTTCGTTTGAAAGGGGTTGCCAAGCTTCCAAAAAACTACTAGTTTGCTGAAATCTCAGCAAACATTTTTTCACCAAATCTTGATGATACTTGGTGGTAATGATCAGTTCACTAAGCCCACTTGGCTGCCCAATTTTCACTCTTCTAGGTTCAAGCGTTCGTTTCCAGTAACACTTTGAATTTTTAGGTTTCACTCTGTTTTCTCCTACATAGATAGCTGTGTTTGGAATTCTAAATCAAACACGGTTTGTGCTAGCTCCTTGAAACTTGACCTAATGAAGTAGTTCTAAGTTCTATCTCTATGGTTTGTTTCCTCTTGAAGTACCCCATGCAGAGCCTGGCGAAAAACACTTTCGTTTGAAAGGGGTTGCCAAGCTTCCAAAAAACTACTAGTTTGCTGAAATCTCAGCAAACATTTTTTCACCAAATCTTGATGATACTTGGTGGTAATGATCAGTTCACTAATCCCACTTGGCTCCCCAATTTTTATTCTTCTAGGTTGAAGCATTCGTTTCAATTAACAGTTTGAATTTTTAGGTTTCACTCTGTTTTCTCCTACATAGATAGCTGTGTTTGGAATTCTAAATCAAACACGGTTTGTGCTAGCTCCTTGAAACTTGACCAAATGAAGTAGTTCTAAGTTCTATCTCTATGGTTTGTTTCCTCTTGAAGTACCCCATGCAGAGACTGGCGAAAAGCACTTTCGTTTGAAAGGGGTTGCCAAGCTTCAAAAAAACTACTAGTTTGCTGAAATCTCAGCAAACATTTTTTCACCAAATCTTGATGATACTTGGTGGTAATGATCAGTTCACTAAGCACTCTTGGCTGCCCAATTTTCACTCTTCTTGGTTCAAGCGTTCGTTTCCAGTAACACTTTGAATTTTTAGGTTTCATTCTGTTTTCTCCTAACTAGATAGCTGTGTTTGGAATTCTAAATCAAACACGGTTTGTGCTAGCTCTTTGAAACTTGACCAAATGAAGTAGTTCTAAGTTCTATCTCTATGGTTTGTTTCCTCTTGAAGTACCCCATGCAGAGACTGGCGAAAAACACTTTCGTTTGAAAGGGGTTGCGAAGCTTCCAAAAAACTACTAGATTGCTGAAATCTCAGCAAACATTTTTTCACCAAATCTTGATGATACTTGGTGGTTATGATCAGTTCACTAAGCCCACTTGGCTGCCCAATTTTCACTCTTCTAAGTTCAAGCGTTCGTTTCCAGTAAAACTTTGAATTTTTAGGTTTCACTCTGTTTTCTGCTATATAGATAGATGTGTTTGAAACTCTAAATCAAACACGGTTTGTGCTAGCTCCTTGAAACTTGACCAAATGAAGTAGTTCTAAGTTCTATCTCTATGGTTTGTTTCCTCTTGAAGTATCCCATGCAGAGACTGGCGAAAAACACTTTTGTTTGAAAGGGGTTGCCAAGCTTCCAAAAAACTACTAGTTTTCTGAAATCTCAGCAAACATTTTTTCACCAAATCTTGATGATACATGGTGGTAATGATCAGTTCAATAAGCCCACTTGGCTGCCCAATTTTCACTCTTCTAGGTTCAAGCGTTCCTTTACAGTAACACTTTGAATTTTTAGGTTTCACTCTGTTTTCTGCTATATAGATAGATGTGTTTGAAACTCAAAATCAAACACGGTTTGAGCTAGCTCCTTGAAACTTGACCAAATGAAGTAGTTCCAAGTTCTATCTCTATGGTTTGTTTCCTCTTGAAGTACCCCATGCAGAGCCTGGCGAAAAACACTTTCGTTTGAAAGGGGTTGCCAGGCTTCCAAAAAACTACTAGTTTGATGGAATCTCAGCAAACATTTTTTCACCAAATCTTGATGATACTTGGTGGTAATGATCAGTTCACTAATCCCACTTGGCTCCCCAATTTTTATTCTTCTAGGTTGAAGCATTCGTTTCAAGTAACAGTTTGAATTTTTAGGTTTCACTCTGTTTTCTCCTACATAGATAGCTGTGTTTGGAATTCTAAATGAAACACGGTTTGTCCTAGCTCATTGAAACTTGACCAAATAAAGTAGCTCTAAGTTCTATCTCTATGGTTTGTTTCCTCTTGAAGTACCCCATGCAGAGACTGGCGAAAAGCACTTTCGTTTGAAAGGGGTTGCCAAGCTTCCAAAAAACTACTAGTTTGCTGAAATCTCAGCAAACATTTTTTCACCAAATCTTGATGATTCTTGGTGGTAATGATCAGTTCACTAAGCACTCTAGGCTGCCCAATTTTCTCTCTTCTTGGTTCAAGCGTTCCTTTCTAGTAACACTTTGAATTTTTAGGTTTCACTCTGTTTTCTCCTACATAGATAGCTGTGTTTGGAATTCTAAATCAAACACGGTTTGTGCTAGCTCCTTGAAACTTGACCAAATGAAGTAGTTCTAAGTTCTATCTCTCTGGTTTGTTTCCTCTTGAAATACACCATGCAGACACTGGCGAAAAGCTCTTTCGTTTGAAAGGGGTTGCCAAGCTTCCAAAAAACTACTAGTTTGCTGAAATCTCAGCAAACATTTTTTCACCAAATCTTAATAATACTGAGTGGTAATGATCAGTTCACTAATCCCACTTGGCTGCCCAATTTTTATTCTTCTAGGTTCAAGCGTTCGTTTCCAGTAACAGTTTGAATTTTTAGTTTTCACTCTGTTTTCTCCTACATAGATAGCTGTGTTTGGAATTCTAAATCAAACACGGTTTGTTCCAGCTCCTTTAAACTTGACCAAATGAAGTAGTTCTAAGTTCTATCGCTATGGTTTGTTTCCTCTTGAGGTATACCATGCAGAGACTGGCGAAAAACACTTTCGTTTGAAAGGGGTTGCCAAGCTTCCAAAAAACTACTAGTTTGCTGAAATCTCAGCAAACATTTTTTCACCAAAATTTGATGATACTTGGTGGTAATCATCAGTTCACTAATCCCACTTGGCTGCCCAATTTTCACTCTTCTAGGTTCAAGCGTTCGTTTCCAGTAACACTTTGAATTTTTAGGTTTCACTCTGTTTTCTCCTACATAGATAGCTGTGTTTGGAATTCTAAATCAAACACGGTTTGTGCTAGCTCCTTGGAACTTGACCAAATGAAGTAGTTCTAAGTTCTATCTCTATGGTTTGTTTCCTCTTGAAGTACCCCATGCAGAGACTGCCGAAAAGCACTTTCGTTTCAAAGGGGTTGCCAAGCTTCCAAAAAACTACTAGTTTGATGAAATCTCAGCAAACATTTTTTCACCAAATCTTGATGTACTTGGTGGTAATCATCAGTTCACTAAGCCCACTTGGCTGCACAATTTTCACTCTTCTAGGTTCAAGCGTTCGTTTCCAGTAACACTTTGAATTTTTAGGTTTCACTCTGTTTTCTCCTACATAGATAGCTGTGTTTGGAATTCTAAATCAAACACGGTTTGTGCTAGCTCCTTGAAACTTGACCAAATGAAGTAGTTCTAAGTTCTATCTCTATGGTTTGTTTCCTCTTGAAGTACCCCATGCAGAGCCTGGCGAAAAACACTTTCGTTTGAAAGGGGTTGCCAAGCTTCCAAAAACTACTAGTTTGCTGAAATCTCAGCAAACATTTTTTCGCCAAATCTTGATGATACTTGGTGGTAATGATCAGTTCACTAATCCCACTTGGCTCCCCAATTTTTATTCTTCTAGGTTGAAGCATTCGTTTCAAGTAACAGTTTGAATTTTTAGGTTTCACTCTGTTTTCTCCTACATAGATAGCTGTGTTTGGAATTCTAAATCAAACACGGTTTGTGCTAGCTCCTTGAAAGTTGACCAAATGAAGTAGTTCTAAGTTCTATCTCTATGGTTTGTTTCCTCTTGAAGTACCCCAAGCAGAGACTGGGCGAAAAGCACTTTCGTTTGAAAGGGGTTGCCAAGCTTCCAAAAAACTACTAGTTTGCTGAAATCTCAGCAAACATTTTTTCACCAAATCTTGATGATACTTGGTGGTAATGATCAGTTCACTAAGCACTCTTGGCTGCCCAATTTTCACTCTTCTTGGTTCAAGCGTTCGTTTCCAGTAACACTTTGAATTTTTAGGTTTCATTCTGTTTTCTCCTAACTAGATAGCTGTGTTTGGAATTCTAAATCAAACACGGTTTGTGCTAGCTCTTTGAAACTTGACCAAATGAAGTAGTTCTAAGTTCTATCTCTATGGTTTCTTTCCTCTTGAAATACCCCATGCAGAGACTGGCGAAAAACACTTTCGTTTGAAAGGGGTTGCGAAGCTTCCAAAAAACTACTAGATTGCTGAAATCTCAGCAAACATTTTTTCACCAAATCTTGATGATACTTGGTGGTTATGATCAGTTCACTAAGCCCAATTGGCTGCCCAATTTTCACTCTTCTAAGTTCAAGCGTTCGTTTCCAGTAACACTTTGAATTTTTAGGTTTCACTCTGTTTTTCTGCTATATAGATAGATGTGTTTGAAACTCTAAATCAAACACGGTTTGTGCTAGCTCCTTGAAACTTGACCAAATGAAGTAGTTCTAAGTTCTATCTCTATGGTTTGTTTCCTCTTGAAGTATCCCATGCAGAGACTGGCGAAAAACACTTTTGTTTGAAAGGGGTTGCCAAGCTTCCAAAAAACTTCTAGTTTGCTGAAATCTCAGCAAACATTTTTTCACCAAATCTTGATGATACTTGGTGGTAATGATCAGTTCACTAAGCCCTCTTGGCTGCCCAATTTTCACTCTTCTAGGTTCAAGCGTTCGTTTCCAGTAACACTTTGAATTTTTAGGTTTCACTCTGTTTTCTGCTATATAGATAGATGTGTTTGAAACTCTAAATCAAACACGGTTTGTGCTAGCTCCTTGAAACTTGACCAAATGAAGTAGTTCTAAGTTCTATCTCTATGGTTTGTTTCCTCTTGAAGTATCCCATGCAGAGACTGGCGAAAAACACTTTTGTTTGAAAGGGGGTTGCCAAGCTTCCAAAAAACTACTAGTTTTCTGAAATCTCAGCAAACATTTTTTCACCAAATCTTGATGATACATGGTGGTAATGATCAGTTCAATAAGCCCACTTGGCTGCCCAATTTTCACTCTTCTAGGTTCAAGCGTTCCTTTACAGTAACACTTTGAATTTTAGGTTTCACTCTGCTTTCTGCTATATAGATAGATATGTTTGAAACTCAAAATCAAACACGGTTTGAGCTAGCTCCTTGAAACTTGACCAAATGAAGTAGTTCCAAGTTCTATCTCTATGGTTTGTTTCCTCTTGAAGTACCCCATGCAGAGCCTGGCGAAAAACACTTTCGTTTGAAAGGGGTTGCCAGGCTTCCAAAAAACTACTAGTTTGATGGAATCTCAGCAAACATTTTTTCACCAAATCTTGATGATACTTGGTGGTAATGATCAGTTCACTAATCCCACTTGGCTCATCAATTTTTATTCTTCTAGGTTGAAGCATTCGTTTCAAGTAACAGTTTGAATTTTTAGGTTTCACTCTGTTTTCTCCTACATAGATAGCTGTGTTTGGAATTCTAAATGAAACACGGTTTGTCCTAGCTCATTGAAACTTGACCAAATGAAGTAGCTCTAAGTTCTATCTCTATGGTTTGTTTCCTCTTGAAGTACCCCATGCAGAGACTGGCGAAAAGCACTTTCGTTTGAAAGGGGTTGCCAAGCTTCCAAAAAACTACTAGTTTGCTGAAATCTCAGCAAACATTTTTTAACCAAATCTTGATGATTCTTGGTGGTAATGATCAGTTCACTAAGCACTCTAGGCTGCCCAATTTTCTCTCTTCTTGGTTCAAGCGTTCCTTTCTAGTAACACTTTGAATTTTTAGGTTTCACTCTGTTTTCTCCTACATAGATAGCTGTGTTTGGAATTCTAAATCAAACACGGTTTGTGCTAGCTCCTTGAAACTTGTCCAAATGAAGTTGTTCTAAGTTCTGTCTCTATGGTTTGTTTCCTCTTGAAGTATCCCATGCAGAGACTGGCGAAAAACACTTTCGTTTGAAAGCGGTTGCCAAGCTTCCAAAAAACTACTAGTTTGCTGAAATATCAGCAAACATTTTTTAACCAAATCTTAATGATACTTGGTGGTTATGATCAGTTCACTAATCCCACTTGGCTGCCCAATTTTTATTCTTCTAGGTTCAAGCGTTCGTTTCCACTAACAGTTTGAATTTTTAGGTTTCACTCTGTTTTCTCCTACATAGATAGCTGTGTTTGGAATTCTAAATCAAACACGGTTTGTGCTAGCTCCTTGAAACTTGACCAAATGAAGTAGTTCTAAGTTCTATCTCTCTGGTTTGTTTCCTCTTGAAATACACCATGCAGACACTGGCGAAAAGCTCTTTCGTTTGAAAGGGGTTGCCAAGCTTCCAAAAAACTACTAGTTTGCTGAAATCTCAGCAAACATTTTTTCACCAAATCTTAATAATACTGGGTGGTAATGATCAGTTCACTAATCCCACTTGGCTGCCCAATTTTTATTCTTCTAGGTTCAAGCGTTCGTTTCCAGTAACAGTTTGAATTTTTAGGTTTCACTCTGTTTTCTCCTACATAGATAGCTGTGTTTGGAATTCTAAATCAAACACGGTTTGTTCCAGCTCCTTTAAACTTGACCAAATGAAGTAGTTCTAAGTTCTATCGCTATGGTTTGTTTCCTCTTGAGGTATACCATGCAGAGACTGGCGAAAAACACTTTCGTTTGAAAGGGGTTGCCAAGCTTCCAAAAAACTACTAGTTTGCTGAAATCTCAGCAAACATTTTTTCACCAAAATTTGATGATACTTGGTGGTAATCATCAGTTCACTAATCCCACTTGGCTGCCCAATTTTCACTCTTCTAGGTTCAAGCGTTCGTTTCCAGTAACACTTTGAATTTTTAGGTTTCACTCTGTTTTCTCCTACATAGATAGCTGTGTTTGGAATTCTAAATCAAACACGGTTTGTGCTAGCTCCTTGGAACTTGACCAAATGAAGTAGTTCTAAGTTCTATCTCTATGGTTTGTTTCCTCTTGAAGTACCCCATGCAGAGACTGCCGAAAAGCACTTTCGTTTCAAAGGGGTTGCCAAGCTTTTAAAAAACTACTAGTTTGATGAAATCTCAGCAAACATTTTTTCACCAAATCTTGATGTACTTGGTGGTAATCATCAGTTCACTAAGCCCACTTGGCTGCCCAATTTTCACTCTTCTAGGTTCAAGCGTTCGTTTCCAGTAACACTTTGAATTTTTAGGTTTCACTCTGTTTTCTCCTACATAGATAGCTGTGTTTGGAATTCTAAATCAAACACGGTTTGTGCTAGCTCCTTGAAACTTGACCAAATGAAGTAGTTCTAAGTTCTATCTCTATGGTTTGTTTCCTCTTGAAGTACCCCATGCAGAGCCTGGCGAAAAACACTTTCGTTTGAAAGGGGTTGCCAAGCTTCCAAAAACTACTAGTTTGCTGAAATCTCAGCAAACATTTTTTCGCCAAATCTTGATGATACTTGGTGGTAATGATCAGTTCACTAATCCCACTTGGCTCCCCAATTTTTATTCTTCTAGGTTGAAGCATTCGTTTCAAGTAACAGTTTGAATTTTTAGGTTTCACTCTGTTTTCTCCTACATAGATAGCTGTGTTTGGAATTCTAAATCAAACACGGTTTGTGCTAGCTCCTTGAAAGTTGACCAAATGAAGTAGTTCTAAGTTCTATCTCTATGGTTTGTTTCCTCTTGAAGTACCCCAAGCAGAGACTGGCGAAAAGCACATTCGTTTGAAAGGGGTTGCCAAGCTTCCAAAAAACTAATAGTTTGCTGAAATCTCAGCAAACATTTTTTCACCAAATCTTGATGATACTTGGTGGTAATGATCAGTTCACTAAGCACTCTTGGCTGCCCAATTTTCACTCTTCTTGGTTCAAGCGTTCGTTTCCAGTAACACTTTGAATTTTTAGGTTTCATTCTGTTTTCTCCTAACTAGATAGCTGTGTTTGGAATTCTAAATCAAACACGGTTTGTGCTAGCTCTTTGAAACTTGACCAAATGAAGTAGTTCTAAGTTCTATCTCTATGGTTTCTTTCCTCTTGAAATACCCCATGCAGAGACTGGCGAAAAACACTTTCGTTTGAAAGGGGTTGCGAAGCTTCCAAAAAACTACTAGATTGCTGAAATCTCAGCAAACATTTTTTCACCAAATCTTGATGATACTTGGTGGTTATGATCAGTTCACTAAGCCCAATTGGCTGCCCAATTTTCACTCTTCTAAGTTCAAGCATTCGTTTCCAGTAACACTTTGAATTTTTAGGTTTCACTCTGTTTTCTGCTATATAGATAGATGTGTTTGAAACTCTAAATCAAACACGGTTTGTGCTAGCTCCTTGAAACTTGACCAAATGAAGTAGTTCTAAGTTCTATCTCTATGGTTTGTTTCCTCTTGAAGTATCCCATGCAGAGACTGGCGAAAAACACTTTTGTTTGAAAGGGGTTGCCAAGCTTCCAAAAAACTACTAGTTTTCTGAAATCTCAGCAAACATTTTTTCACCAAATCTTGATGATACATGGTGGTAATGATCAGTTCAATAAGCCCACTTGGCTGCCCAATTTTCACTCTTCTAGGTTCAAGTGTTCCTTTACAGTAACACTTTGAATTTTTAGGTTTCACTCTGTTTTCTGTTATATAGATAGATGTGTTTGAAACTCAAAATCAAACACGGTTTGAGCTAGCTCCTTGAAACTTGACCAAATGAAGTAGTTCCAAGTTCTATCTCTATGGTTTGTTTCCTCTTGAAGTACCCCATGCAGAGCCTGGCGAAAAACACTTTCGTTTGAAAGGGGTTGCCAGGCTTCCAAAAAACTACTAGTTTGATGGAATCTCAGCAAACATTTTTTCACCAAATCTTGATGATACTTGGTGGTAATGATCAGTTCACTAATCCCACTTGGCTCCCCAATTTTTATTCTTCTAGGTTGAAGCATTTGTTTCAAGTAACAGTTTGAATTTTTAGGTTTCACTCTGTTTTCTCCTACATAGATAGCTGTGTTTGGAATTCTAAATCAAACACGGTTTGTCCTAGCTCCTTGAAACTTGACCAAATGAAGTAGTTCTAAGTTCTATCTCTATAATTTGTTTCCTCTTGAAGTACCCCATGCAGAGACTGGCGAAAAGTACTTTCGTTTGAAAGGGGTTGCCAAGCTTCCAAATAACTACTAGTTTGCTGAAATCTCAGCAAACATTTTTTCACCAAATCTTGATGATTCTTGGTGGTAATGATCAGTTCAGTAAGCACTCTAGGCTGCCCAATTTTCTCTCTTCTTGGTTCAAGCGTTCGTTTCCAGTAACACTTTGAATTTTTAGGTTTCACTCTGTTTTCTCCTACATAGATAGCTGTGTTTGGAATTCTAAATCAAACACGGTTTGTGCTAGCTCCTTGAAACTTGTCCAAATGAAGTTGTTCTAAGTTATGTCTCTATGGTTTGTTTCCTCTTGAAGTATCCCATGCAGAGACTGGCGAAAAACACTTTCGTTTGAAAGCGGTTGCCAAGCTTCCAAAAAACTACTAGTTTGCTGAAATCTCAGCAAACATTTTTTCACCAAATCTTGATGATACTTGGTGGTAATCATCAGTTCACTAAGCCCACTTGGCTGCCCAATTTTCACTCTTCTAGGTTCAAGCGTTCGTTTCCAGTAACACTTTGAATTTTTAGGTTTCACTCTGTTTTCTCCTACATAGATAGCTGTGTTTGGAATTCTAAATCAAACACGGTTTGTGCTAGCTCCTTGGAACTTGACCAAATGAAGTAGTTCTAAGTTCTATCTCTATGGTTTTTTTCCTCTTGAAGTACCCCATGCAGATACTGCCGAAAAGCACTTTCGTTTCAAAGGGGTTGCCAAGCTTCCAAAAAACTACTAGTTTGATGAAATCTCAGCAAACATTTTTTCACCAAATCTTGATGTACTTGGTGGTAATCATCAGTTCACTAAGCCCACTTGGCTGCCCAATTTTCACTCTTCTAGGTTCAAGCGTTCGTTTCCAGTAACACTTTGAATTTTTAGGTTTCACTCTGTTTTCTCCTACATAGATAGCTGTGTTTGGAATTCTAAATCAAACTCGGTTTGTGCTAGCTCCTTGAAACTTGACCAAATGAAGTAGTTCTAAGTTCTATCTCTATGGTTTGTTTCCTCTTGAAGTACCCCATGCAGAGCCCGGCGAAAAACACTTTCGTTTGAAAGGGGTTGCCAAGCTTCCAAAAAACTACTAGTTTGCTGAAATCTCAGCAAACATTTTTTCACCAAATCTTGATGATACTTGGTGGTAATGATCAGTTCACTAATCCCACTTGGCTCCCCAATTTTTATTCTTCTAGGTTGAAGCATTCGTTTCAAGTAACAGTTTGAATTTTTAGGTTTCACTCTGTTTTCTCCTACATAGATAGCTGTGTTTGGAATTCTAAATCAAACACGGTTTGTGCTAGCTCCTTGAAACTTGACCAAATGAAGTAGTTCTAAGTTCTATCTCTATGGTTTGTTTCCTCTTGAAGTACCCCATGCAGAGACTGGCAAAAAGCACTTTCGTTTGAAAGGGGTTGCCAAGCTTCCAAAAAACTACTAGTTTGGTGAAATCTCAGCAAACATTTTTTCACCAAATCTTGATGATACTTGGTGGTAATGATCAGTTCACTAAGCACTCTTGGCTGCCCAATTTTCACTCTTCTTGGTTCAAGCGTTCGTTTCCAGTAACACTTTGAATTTTTATTTTTCATTCTGTTTTCTCCTAACTAGATAGCTGTGTTTGGAATTCTAAATCAAACACGGTTTGTGCTAGCTCTTTGAAACTTGACCAAATGAAGTAGTTCTAAGTTCTATATCTATGGTTTCTTTCCTCTTGAAGTACCCCATGCAGAGACTGGAGAAAAACACTTTCGTTTGAAAGGGGTTGCGAAGCTTCCAAAAAACTACTAGATTGCTGAAATCTCAGCAAATATTTTTTCACCAAATCTTGATGATACTTGGTGGTTATGATCAGTTCACTAAGCCCACTTGGCTGCCCAATTTTCACTCTTCTAAGTTCAAGCGTTCGTTTCCAGTAACACTTTGAATTTTTAGGTTTCACTCGTTTTCTGCTATATACATAGATGTGTTTGAAACTCTAAATCAAACACGGTTTGTGCTAGCTCCTTGAAACTTGACCAAATGAAGTAGTTCTAAGTTCTATCTCTATGGTTTGTTTCCTCTTGAAGTATCCCATGCAGAGACTGGCGAAAAACACTTTTGTTTGAAAGGGGTTGCCAAGCTACCAAAAAACTACTAGTTTTCTGAAATCTCAGCAAACATTTTTTCACCAAATCTTGATGATACATGGTGGTAATGATCAGTTCAATAAGCCCACTTGGCTGCCCAATTTTCACTCTTCTAGGTTCAAGTGTTCCTTTACAGTAACACTTTGAATTTTTAGGTTTCACTCTGTTTTCTGCTATATAGATAGATGTGTTTGAAACTCAAAATCAAACACGGTTTGACCTAGCTCCTTGAAACTTGACCAAATGAAGTAGTTCCAAGTTCTATCTCTATGGTTTGTTTCCTCTTGAAGTACCCCATGCAGAGCCTGGCGAAAAACACTTTCGTTTGAAAGGGGTTGCCAAGCTTCCAAAAAACTACTAGTTTGATGGAGTCTCAGCAAACATTTTTTCACCAAATCTTGATGATACTTGGTGGTAATGATCAGTTCACTAATCCCACTTGGCTCCCCAATTTTTATTCTTCTAGGTTGAAGCATTCGTTTCAAGTAACAGTTTGAATTTTTAGGTTTCACTCTGTTTTCTCCTACATAGATAGCTGTGTTTGGAATTCTAAATCAAACACGGTTTGTCCTAGCTCCTTGAAACTTGACCAAATGATGTAGTTCTAAGTTCTATCTCTATGGTTTGTTTCCTCTTGAAGTACCCCATGCAGAGACTGGCGAAAAGCACTTTCGTTTGAAAGGGGTTGCCAAGCTTCCAAAAAACTACTAGTTTGCTGAAATCTCAGCAAACATTTTTTCACCAAATCTTGATGATTCCTGGTGGTAATGATCAGTTCACTAAGCACTCTAGGCTGCCCAATTTTCTCTCTTCTTGGTTCAAGAGTTCGTTTCCAGTAACACTTTGAATTTTTAGGTTTCACTCTGTTTTCTCCTACATAGATAGCTGTGTTTGGAATTCTAAATCAAACACGGTTTGTGCTAGCTCCTTGAAACTTGTCCAAATGAAGTTGTTCTAAGTTCTGTCTCTATGGTTTGTTTCCTCTTAAAGTATCCCATGCAGAGACTGGCGAAAAACACTTTCGTTTGAAAGCGGTTGCAAAGCTTCCAAAAAACTACTAGTTTGCTGAAATATCAGCAAACATTTTTTAACCAAATCTTAATGATACTTGGTGGTTATGATCAGTTCACTAATCCCACTTGGCTGCCCAATTTTTATTCTTCTAGGTTCAAGCGTTCGTTTCCACTAACAGTTTGAAATTTAGGGTTCACTCCGTTTTCTCCTACATAGATAGCTGTGTTTGGAATTCTAAATCAAACACGGTTTGTGCTAGCTCCTTGAAACTTGACCAAATGAAGTAGTTCTAAGTTCTATCTCTCTGGTTTGTTTCCTCTTGAAATACACCATGCAGACACTGGCGAAAAGCACTTTCGTTTGAAAGGGGTTGCCAAGCTTCCAAAAAACTACTAGTTTGCTGAAATCTCAGCAAACATTTTTTCACCAAATCTTGATAATACTGGGTGGTAATGATCAGTTCACTAATCCCACTTGGCTGCCCAATTTTTATTCTTCTAGGTTCAAGCGTTCGTTTCCAGTAACAGTTTGAATTTTTAGGTTTCACTGTGTTTTCTCCTACATAGATAGCTGTGTTTGGAATTCTAAATCAAACACGGTTTGTGCTAGCTCCTTGAAACTTGTCCAAATGAAGTTGTTCTAAGTTATGTCTCTATGGTTTGTTTCCTTTTGAAGTATCCCATGCAGAGACTGGCGAAAAACACTTTCGTTTGAAAGCGGTTGCCAAGCTTCCAAAAAACTACTAGTTTGCTGAAATCTCAGCAAACATTTTTTCACCAAATCTTGATGATACTTGGTGGTAATCATCAGTTCACTAAGCCCACTTGGCTGCCCAATTTTCACTCTTCTAGGTTCAAGCGTTCGTTTCCAGTAACACTTTGAATTTTTAGGTTTCACTCTGTTTTCTCCTACATAGATAGCTGTGTTTGGAATTCTAAATCAAACACGGTTTGTGCTAGCTCCTTGGAACTTGACCAAATGAAGTAGTTCTAAGTTCTATCTCTATGGTTTTTTTCCTCTTGAAGTACCCCATGCAGATACTGCCGAAAAGCACTTTCGTTTCAAAGGGGTTGCCAAGCTTCCAAAAAACTACTAGTTTGATGAAATCTCAGCAAACATTTTTTCACCAAATCTTGATGTACTTGGTGGTAATCATCAGTTCACTAAGCCCACTTGGCTGCCCAATTTTCACTCTTCTAGGTTCAAGCGTTCGTTTCCAGTAACACTTTGAATTTTTAGGTTTCACTCTGTTTTCTCCTACATAGATAGCTGTGTTTGGAATTCTAAATCAAACTCGGTTTGTGCTAGCTCCTTGAAACTTGACCAAATGAAGTAGTTCTAAGTTCTATCTCTATGGTTTGTTTCCTCTTGAAGTACCCCATGCAGAGCCTGGCGAAAAACACTTTCGTTTGAAAGGGGTTGCCAAGCTTCCAAAAAACTACTAGTTTGCTGAAATCTCAGCAAACATTTTTTCACCAAATCTTGATGATACTTGGTGGTAATGATCAGTTCACTAATCCCACTTGGCTCCCCAATTTTTATTCTTCTAGGTTGAAGCATTCGTTTCAAGTAACAGTTTGAATTTTTAGGTTTCACTCTGTTTTCTCCTACATAGATAGCTGTGTTTGGAATTCTAAATCAAACACGGTTTGTGCTAGCTCCTTGAAACTTGACCAAATGAAGTAGTTCTAAGTTCTATCTCTATGGTTTGTTTCCTCTTGAAGTACCCCATGCAGAGACTGGCAAAAAGCACTTTCGTTTGAAAGGGGTTGCCAAGCTTCCAAAAAACTACTAGTTTGCTGAAATCTCAGCAAACATTTTTTCACCAAATCTTGATGATACTTGGTGGTAATGATCAGTTCACTAAGCACTCTTGGCTGCCCAATTTTCACTCTTCTTGGTTCAAGCGTTCGTTTCCAGTAACACTTTGAATTTTTATTTTTCATTCTGTTTTCTCCTAACTAGATAGCTGTGTTTGGAATTCTAAATCAAACACGGTTTGTGCTAGCTCTTTGAAACTTGACCAAATGAAGTAGTTCTAAGTTCTATATCTATGGTTTCTTTCCTCTTGAAGTACCCCATGCAGAGACTGGAGAAAAACACTTTCGTTTGAAAGGGGTTGCGAAGCTTCCAAAAAACTACTAGATTGCTGAAATCTCAGCAAATATTTTTTCACCAAATCTTGATGATACTTGGTGGTTATGATCAGTTCACTAAGCCCACTTGGCTGCCCAATTTTCACTCTTCTAAGTTCAAGCGTTCGTTTCCAGTAACACTTTGAATTTTTAGGTTTCACTCGTTTTCTGCTATATACATAGATGTGTTTGAAACTCTAAATCAAACACGGTTTGTGCTAGCTCCTTGAAACTTGACCAAATGAAGTAGTTCTAAGTTCTATCTCTATGGTTTGTTTCCTCTTGAAGTATCCCATGCAGAGACTGGCGAAAAACACTTTTGTTTGAAAGGGGTTGCCAAGCTACCAAAAAACTACTAGTTTTCTGAAATCTCAGCAAACATTTTTTCACCAAATCTTGATGATACATGGTGGTAATGATCAGTTCAATAAGCCCACTTGGCTGCCCAATTTTCACTCTTCTAGGTTCAAGTGTTCCTTTACAGTAACACTTTGAATTTTTAGGTTTCACTCTGTTTTCTGCTATATAGATAGATGTGTTTGAAACTCAAAATCAAACACGGTTTGACCTAGCTCCTTGAAACTTGACCAAATGAAGTAGTTCCAAGTTCTATCTCTATGGTTTGTTTCCTCTTGAAGTACCCCATGCAGAGCCTGGCGAAAAACACTTTCGTTTGAAAGGGGTTGCCAAGCTTCCAAAAAACTACTAGTTTGATGGAGTCTCAGCAAACATTTTTTCACCAAATCTTGATGATACTTGGTGGTAATGATCAGTTCACTAATCCCACTTGGCTCCCCAATTTTTATTCTTCTAGGTTGAAGCATTCGTTTCAAGTAACAGTTTGAATTTTTAGGTTTCACTCTGTTTTCTCCTACATAGATAGCTGTGTTTGGAATTCTAAATCAAACACGGTTTGTCCTAGCTCCTTGAAACTTGACCAAATGATGTAGTTCTAAGTTCTATCTCTATGGTTTGTTTCCTCTTGAAGTACCCCATGCAGAGACTGGCGAAAAGCACTTTCGTTTGAAAGGGGTTGCCAAGCTTCCAAAAAACTACTAGTTTGCTGAAATCTCAGCAAACATTTTTTCACCAAATCTTGATGATTCCTGGTGGTAATGATCAGTTCACTAAGCACTCTAGGCTGCCCAATTTTCTCTCTTCTTGGTTCAAGAGTTCGTTTCCAGTAACACTTTGAATTTTTAGGTTTCACTCTGTTTTCTCCTACATAGATAGCTGTGTTTGGAATTCTAAATCAAACACGGTTTGTGCTAGCTCCTTGAAACTTGTCCAAATGAAGTTGTTCTAAGTTCTGTCTCTATGGTTTGTTTCCTCTTGAAGTATCCCATGCAGAGACTGGCGAAAAACACTTTCGTTTGAAAGCGGTTGCCAAGCTTCCAAAAAACTACTAGTTTGCTGAAATATCAGCAAACATTTTTTAACCAAATCTTAATGATACTTGGTGGTTATGATCAGTTCACTAATCCCACTTGGCTGCCCAATTTTTATTCTTCTAGGTTCAAGCGTTCGTTTCCACTAACAGTTTGAAATTTAGGGTTCACTCTGTTTTCTCCTACATAGATAGCTGTGTTTGGAATTCTAAATCAAACACGGTTTGTGCTAGCTCCTTGAAACTTGACCAAATGAAGTAGTTCTAAGTGCTATCTCTCTGGTTTGTTTCCTCTTGAAATACACCATGCAGACACTGGCGAAAAGCACTTTCGTTTGAAAGGGGTTGCCAAGCTTCCAAAAAACTACTAGTTTGCTGAAATCTCAGCAAACATTTTTTCACCAAATCTTGATAATACTGGGTGGTAATGATCAGATCACTAATCCCACTTGGCTGCCCAATTTTTATTCTTCTAGGTTCAAGCGTTCGTTTCCAGTAACAGTTTGAATTTTTAGGTTTCACTCTGTTTTCTCCTACATAGATAGCTGTGTTTGGAATTCTAAATCAAACACGGTTTGTGCTAGCTCCTTGAAACTTGACCAAATGAAGTAGTTCTAAGTTCTATCTCTATGGTTTGTTTCCTCTTGAAGTACCCCATGCAGAGACTGCCGAAAAGCACTTTCATTTGAAAGGGGTTGCCAAGCTTCCAAAAAACTACTAGTTTGATGAAATCTCAGCAAACATTTTTTCACCAAATCTTGATGATACTTGGTGGTAATGATCAGTTCACTAAGCCCACTTGGCTGCCCAATTTTCACTCTTCTAGGTTCAAGCGTTCGTTTCCAGTAACACTTTGAATTTTTAGGTTTCACTCTGTTTTCTCCTACATAGATAGCTGTGTTTGGAATTCTAAATCAAACACGGTTTGTTCTAGCTCCTTTAAACTTGACAAAATGAAGTAGTTCTAAGTTCTATCGCTATGGTTTGTTTCCTCTTGAAGTATCCCATGCAGAGACTGGCGAAAAACACTTTCGTTTGAAAGGGGTTGCCAAGCTTCCAAAAAACTACTAGTTTGCTGAAATCTCAGCAAACATTTTTTCACCAAATCTTGATGATACTTGGTGGTAATCATCAGTTCACTAAGCCCACTTGGCTGCCCAATTTTCACTCTTCTAGGTTCAAGCGTTCGTTTCCAGTAACACTTTGAATTTTTAGGTTTCACTCTGTTCTCCTACATAGATAGCTGTGTTTTGAATTCTAAATCAAACACGGTTTGTGCTAGCTCCTTGGAACTTGACCAAATGAAGTAGTTCTAAGTTCTATCTCTATGGTTTGTTTCCTCTTGAAGTACCCCATGCAGAGACTGCCGAAAAGCACTTTCGTTTCAAAGGGGTTGCCAAGCTTCCAAAAAACTACTAGTTTGATGAAATCTCAGCAAACATTTTTTCACCAAATCTTGATGTACTTGGTGGTAATCATCAGTTCACTAATCCCACTTGGCTCCCCAATTTTTATTCTTCTAGGTTGAAGCATTCGTTTTAAGTAACAGTTTGAATTTTTAGGTTTCACTCTGTTTTCTCCTACATAGATAGCTGTGTTTGGAATTCTAAATCAAACACGGTTTGTGCTAGCTCCTTGAAACTTGACCAAATGAAGTAGTTCTAAGTTCTATCTCTTTGGTTTTTTTCCTCTTGAAGTACCCCATGCAGAGACTGGCGAAAAACACTTTCGTTTGAAAGGGGTTGCCAAGCTTCCAAAAAACTACTAGTTTGCTGAAATCTCAGCAAAAATTTTTTCACAAAATCTTGATGATACTTGGTGGTAATGATCAGTTCACTAAGCCCACTTGGCTGCCAAATCTTCACTCTTCTAGGTTCAAGCGTTCGTTTCCAGTAACACTTTGAATTTTTAGGTTTCACTCTGTTTTCTGCTATATAGGTAGATGTGTTTGAAACTCTAAATCAAACACGGTTTGTGCTAGCTTCTTGAAATTTGACCAAATGAAGTTGTTCTAAGTTCTATCTCTATGGTTTGTTTCCTCTTGAAATATCCCATGCAGAGACTGGCGAAAAACACTTTCGTTTGAAAGGGGTTGCCAAGCTTCCAAAAAACTACTAGTTGGCTGAAATCTCAGCAAACATTTTTTCACCAAATCTTGATGATACTTGGTGGTTATGATCAGTTCACTAAGCCCACTTGGCTGCCCAATTTTCACTCTTCTAAGTTCAAGCGTTCGTTTCCAGTAACACTTTGAATTTTTAGGTTTCACTCTGTTTTCTGCTATATAGATAGATGTGTTTGAAACTCTAAATCAAACACGGTTTGTGCTAGCTCCTTGAAACTTGACCAAATGAAGTAGTTCTAAGTTCTATCTCTATGGTTTGTTTCCTCTTGAAGTATCCCATGCAGAGACTGGCGAAAAACACTTTCGTTTGAAAGGGGTTGCCAAGCTTCCAAAAAACTACTAGTTTGCTGAAATCTCAGCAAACATTTTTTCACCAAATCTTGATTATACTTGGTGGTAATGATCAGTTCAATAAGCCCACTTGGCTGCCCAATTTTCACACTTCTAGGTTCAAGCGTTCGTTTCCAGTAACAGTTTGAATTTTTAGGTTTCACTCTGTTTTCTCCTACATAGATAGCTGTGTTTGGAATTCTAAATCAAACACGGTTTGTGCTAGCTCCTTGAAACTTGACCAAATGAAGTAGTTGTAAGTTCTATCTCTATGGTTTGTTTCCTCTTAAAGTACCCCATGCAGAGACTGGCGGAAAGCACTTTCGTTTGAAAGGGGTTGCCAAGCTTTCAAAAAACTACTAGTTTGCTGAAATCTCAGCAAACATTTTTTCACCAAATCTTGATGATACTTGGTGGTAATGATCAGTTCACTAAGCCCACTTGGCTGCCCAATTTTCACTCTTCTAGGTTCAAGCGTTCGTTTTGTGTAACACTTTGAATATTTACGTTTCACTCTGTTTTCTCCTACATAGATAGCTATCTTAGGAATTCTAAATCAAACACGGTTTGTGCTAGCTCCTTGAAACTTGACCAAATGAAGTCGTTCTAAGTTCTATCTCTATGGTTTGTTTCCTCCTAAAGTACCCCATGCAGAGACTGGTGAAAAACACTTTCGTTTGAAATGGGTTGCCAAGCTTCCTAAAACCTACTAGTTTGCTGAAATCTCAGCAAACATTTTTTCACTAAATCTTGATGATACTTGGTGGTAATGATCAGTTCACTAAGCCCTCTTGGCTGCAAAATTTTCACTCTTCTAGGTTCAAGCGTTCGTTTCCAGTTACACTTTGAATTTTTAGGTTTCACTCTGTTTTCTCCTACATAGATAGCTGTGTTTGGAATTCTAAATCAAACACCGTTTGTGCTAGCTCCTTGAAACTTGACCAAATGAAGTAGTTCTAAGTTCTATCTCTATGGTTTGTTTCCTCTTGAAGTACCCCATGCAGAGCCTGGCGAAAAGCACTTTCGTTTGAAAGGGGTTGCCAAGCTTCCAAAAAACTACTAGTTTGCTGAAATCTCAGCAAACATATTTTCACCAAATCTTGATGATACTTGCTGGTAACGATCAGTTCACTAAGCACTCTAGGCTGCCCAATTTTCTCTCTTCTTGGTTCAAGCGTTCGTATCCAGTAACACTTTGAATTTTTAGGTTTCACTCTGTTTTCTCCTACATAGATAGCTGTGTTTGGAATTCTAAATCAAACACGGTTTGTGCTAGCTCCTTGAAACTTGACCAAATGAAGTAGTTCTAAGTTCTATCTCTTTGGTTTGTTTCCTCTTGAAGTACCCCATGCAGAGACTGGCGAAAAACACTTTCGTTTGAAAGGGGTTGCCAAGCTTCCAAAAAACTACTAGTTTGCTGAAATCTCAGCAAAAATTTTTCACCAAATCTTGATGATACTTGGTGGTAATGATCAGTTCACTAAGCCCACTTGGCTGCCCAATCTTCACTCTTCTAGGTTCAAGCGTTCGTTTCCAGTAACACTTTGAATTTTTAGGTTTCACTCTGTTTTCTGCTACATAGATAGATGTGTTTGAAACTCTAAATCAAACACGGTTTGTGCTAGCTCCTTGAAACTTGACCAAATGAAGTAGTTCTAAGTTCTATCTCTATGGTTTGTTTCCTCTTGAAGTACCCCATGCAGAGACTGGCGAAAAGCACCTTCGTTTGAAAGGGGTTGGCAAGCTTCCAAAAAACTACTAGTTTGATGAAATCTCAGCAAACATTTTTTCACCAAATCTTGATGATACTTGTTGGTAATGATCAGTTCACTAAGCACTCTTGGCTGCCCAATTTTCACTCTTCTTGGTTCAAGCGTTCGTTTCCAGTAACACTTTGAATTTTTAGGTTTCACTCTGTTTTCTCCTACATAGATAGCTGTGTTTGGAATTCTAATTCAAACACGGTTTGTGCTAGCTCCTTGAAACTTGACAAAATGAAGTAGTTCTAAGTTCTATCTCTATGGTTTGTTTCCTCTTGAAGTATCCCATGCAGAGCCTGGCGAAAAACACTTTCGTTTGAAAGGGGTTGCCAAGCTTCCAAAAACCTACTAGTTTGCTGAAATCTCAGCAAACATTTTTTCACCAAATCTTGATGATACTTGGTGGTAATGATCAGTTCACTAAGCCCACTTGGCTGCCCAATTTTCACTCTTCTAGGTTCAAGCGTTCGTTTCCAGTAACACTTTGAATTTTTAGGTTTCACTCTGTTTTCTCCTACATAGATAGCTGTGTTTGGAATTCTAAATCAAACACGGTTTGTTCTAGCTCCTTTAAACTTGACAAAATGAAGTAGTTCTAAGTTCTATCGCTATGGTTTGTTTCCTCTTGAAGTATCCCATGCAGAGACTGGCGAAAAACACTTTCGTTTGAAAGGGGTTGCCAAGCTTCCAAAAAACTACTAGTTTGCTGAAATCTCAGCAAACATTTTTTCACCAAATCTTGATGATACTTGGTGGTAATCATCAGTTCACTAAGCCCACTTGGCTGCCCAATTTTCACTCTTCTAGGTTCAAGCGTTCGTTTCCAGTAACACTTTGAATTTTTAGGTTTCACTCTGTTCTCCTACATAGATAGCTGTGTTTTGAATTCTAAATCAAACACGGTTTGTGCTAGCTCCTTGGAACTTGTCCAAATGAAGTAGTTCTAAGTTCTATCTCTATGGTTTGTTTCCTCTTGAGTACCCCATGCAGAGACTACCGAAAAGCACTTTCGTTTCAAAGGGGTTGCCAAGCTTCCAAAAAACTACTAGTTTGATGAAATCTCAGCAAACATTTTTTCACCAAATCTTGATGTACTTGGTGGTAATCATCAGTTCACTAATCCCACTTGGCTCCCCAATTTTTATTCTTCTAGGTTGAAGCATTCGTTTTAAGTAACAGTTTGAATTTTTAGGTTTCACTCTGTTTTCTCCTACATAGATAGCTGTGTTTGGAATTCTAAATCAAACACGGTTTGTGCTAGCTCCTTGAAACTTGACCAAATGAAGTAGTTCTAAGTTCTATCTCTTTGGTTTTTTTCCTCTTGAAGTACCCCATGCAGAGACTGGCGAAAAACACTTTCGTTTGAAAGGGGTTGCCAAGCTTCCAAAAAACTACTAGTTTGCTGAAATCTCAGCAAAAATTTTTTCACAAAATCTTGATGATACTTGGTGGTAATGATCAGTTCACTAAGCCCACTTGGCTGCCAAATCTTCACTCTTCTAGGTTCAAGCGTTCGTTTCCAGTAACACTTTGAATTTTTAGGTTTCACTCTGTTTTCTGCTATATAGGTAGATGTGTTTGAAACTCTAAATCAAACACGGTTTGTGCTAGCTTCTTGAAACTTGACCAAATGAAGTTGTTCTAAGTTCTATCTCTATGGTTTGTTTCCTCTTGAAATATCCCATGCAGAGACTGGCGAAAAACACTTTCGTTTGAAAGGGGTTGCCAAGCTTCCAAAAAACTACTAGTTGGCTGAAATCTCAGCAAACATTTTTTCACCAAATCTTGATGATACTTGGTGGTTATGATCAGTTCACTAAGCCCACTTGGCTGCCCAATTTTCACTCTTCTAAGTTCAAGCGTTCGTTTCCAGTAACACTTTGAATTTTTAGGTTTCACTCTGTTTTCTGCTATATAGATAGATGTGTTTGAAACTCTAAATCAAACACGGTTTGTGCTAGCTCCTTGAAACTTGACCAAATGAAGTAGTTCTAAGGTCTATCTCTATGGTTTGTTTCCTCTTGAAGTACCCCATGCAGAGTCTGGCGAAAAACACTTTCGTTGAAGGGGGTTGCCAAGCTTCCAAAAAACTACTAGTTTGCTGAAATCTCAGCAAACATTTTTTCACCAAATCTCGATGATACTTGGTGGTAATGATCAGTTCACTAATCCCACTTGGCTGCCCAATTTTTATTCTTCTAGGTTCAAGCGTTCGTTTCCAGTAACAGTTTGAATTTTTAGGTTTCACTCTGTTTTCTCCTACATAGATAGCAGTGTTTGGAATTCTAAATCAAACACGGTTTGTGCTAGCTCCTTGAAACTTGACCAAATGAAGTAGTTCTAAGTTCTATCTCTCTGGTTTGTTTCCTCTTGAAATACACCATGCAGACACTGGCGAAAAGCACTTTTGTTTGAAATTGGTTGCCAATCTTCCAAAAAACTACTACTTTGCTGAAATCTCAGCAAACATTTTTTCACCAAATCTTGATAATACTTGGTTGTAATGATCAGTTCACTAATCCCTCTTGGCTGCCCAATTTTTATTCTCCTAGGTTCAAGCGTTCGTTTCCAGTAACAGTTTGAATTTTTAGGTTTCACTCTGTTTTCTCCTACATAGATAGCTGTGTTTGGAATTCTAAATCAAACACGGTTTGTGCTAGCTCCTTGAAACTTGACCAAATGAAGTAGTTCTATGTTCTATCTCTATGGTTTGTTTCCTCTTGAAGTACCCCATGCAGAGACTGGCGAAAAGCACTTTCGTTTTAAAGGGGTTGCCAAGCTTCCAAAAACCTACTAGTTTGCTGAAATCTCAGCAAACATTTTTTCACCAAATCTTGATGATACTTGGTGGTAATGATCAGTTCACTAAGCCCACTTGGCTGCCCAATTTTCACTCTTCTAGATTCAAGCGTTCGTTTCCAGTAACACTTTGAATTTTTAGGTTTCACTCTGTTATCTCCTACATAGATAGCTGTGTTTGGAATTCTAAATCAAACACGGTTTGTTCTAGCTCCTTGAAACTTGACCAAATGAAGTAGATCTAAGTTCTATCGCTATGGTTTGTTTCCTTTTGAAGTATCCCATGCAGAGACTGACTAAAAACACTTTCCTTTGAAGGGGTTGCCAAGCTTCCAAAAAACTACTAGTTTGCTGAAATCTCAGCAAACATTTTTTCACCAAATCTTGATGATACTTGGTGGTAATCATGAGTTCACTAAGCCCACTTGGCTGCCGAATTTTCACTCTTCTAGGTTCAAGCGTTCGTTTCCAGTAACACTTTGAATTTTTAGGTTTCACTCTGTTTTCTCCTACATAGATAGCTGTGTTTGGAATTCTAAATCAAACACGGTTTGTGCTAGCTCCTTGGAACTTGACCAAATGAAGTAGTTCTAAGTTCTATCTCTATGGTTTGTTTCCTCTTGAACTACCCCATGCAGAGACTGGCGAAAAGCACTTTCGTTTGAAAGGGGTTGCCAAATTTCCAAAAAACTACTAGTTTGCTGAAATCTCAGCAAACATTTTTTCACCAAATCTTGATGTACTTGGTGGTAATCATCAGTTCACTAAGCCCACGTGGCTGCCCAATTTTCACTCTTCTAGGTTCAAGCGTTCGTTTCAAGTATCACTTTGAATTTTTAGGTTTCACTCTGTTTTCTCCTACATAGATAGCTGTGTTTGGAATTCTAAATCAAACACGGTTTGTGCTAGCTCCTTGAAACTTGACCAAATGAAGTAGTTCTAAGTTCTAACTCTATGGTTTGTTTCCTCTTGAAGTACCCCATGCAGAGACTGGCGAAAAACACTTTCGTTTGAAAGTGGTTGCCAAGCTTCCAAAAAACTACTAGTTTGCTGAAATCTCAGCAAACATTTTTTGACCAAATCTGGATGATACTTGGTGGTTATGATCAGTTCAATAAGCCCACTTGGCTGCCCAATTTTCACTCTTCTAGGTTCAAGCGTTCGTTTCCAGTACCACTTTGAATTTTTAGGTTTCACTCTGTTTTCTGCTATATAGATAGATGTGTTTGAAACTCTAAATCAAACAAGGTTTGTGCTAGCTCCTTGAAACTTGACCAAATAAAGTAGTTCTAAGTTATATCTCTATGGTTTGTTTCCTCTTGAAATACCCCATGCAGAGACTGGCGAAAAACACTTTGGTTTGAAAGGGGTTGCCAAGCTTCCAAAAAACTACGAGTTTGTTGAAATCTCAGCAAACATTTTTTCACCAAATCTTGATGATACTTGGTGGTAATGATCAGTTCACTAATCCCACTTGGCTGCCCAATTTTTATTCTTCTAGGTTGAAGCATTCGTTTCCAGTAACAGTTTGAATGTTTAGGTTTCACTCTGTTTTCTCTTACATAGATAGCTGTGTTTGGAATTCTAAATCAAACACGGTTTGTGCTAGCTCCTTGAAACTTGACCAAATGAAGTAGTTCTAAGTTCTATCTCTATGGTTTGTTTCCTCTTGAAGTACCCCATGCAGAGCCTGGCGAAAAACACTTTTGTTAGAAAGGGGTTGTCAAGCTTCCAAAAAACTACTAGTTTGCTGAAATCTCAGCAAACATTTTTTCACCAAATCTTGATGATACTTGGTGGTAATGATCAGTTCAATAATCCCACTAGGCTGCCCAATTTTTATTCTTCTAGGTTAAAGCATTCGTTTCCAGTAACAGTTTGAATTTTTAGGTTTCACTCTGTTTTCTCCTACATAGATAGCTGTGTTTGGAATTCTAAATCAAACACGGTTTGTGCTACCTCTTTGAAACTTGACAAAATGAACTAGTTCTAAGTTCTATCTCTATGGTTTGTTTCCTCTTGAAATACACCATGCAGAGACTAGCGAAAAGCACTTTCGTTTGAAAGGGGTTGCCAAGCTTCCAAAAAACTACTAGTTTGCTGAAATCTCAGCAAACATTTTTTCACCAAATCTTGATAATACTTGGTGGTAATGATCAGTTCACTAATCCCACTTGGCTTCCCAATTTTTATTCTTCTAGGTTCAAGCGTTCGTTTCCACTAACAGTTTGAATTTTTAGGTTTCACTCTGTTTTCTCCTACATAGATAGCTGTGCTTGGAATTCTAAATCAAACACGGTTTGTGCTAGCTCCTTGAAACTTGACCAAATGAAGTAGTTCTAAGTTCTATCTCTATCGTTTGTTTCCTCTTGAAGTACCCCATGCAGAGACTGGCGAAAAACACTTTCGTTTGAAAGGGGTTGCCAAGCTTCCAAAAAACTACTAGTTTGATGAAATCTCAGCAAACATTTTTTCACCAAATCTTGATGATACTTGGTGGTAATCATCAGTTCACTAAGCCCACTTGGCTGCCCAATTTTCACTCTTCTAGGTTCAAGCGTTCGTTTCCAGTAACACTTTGAATTTTCAGGTTTCACTCTGTTTTCTCCTACATAGATAGCTGTGTTTGGAATTCTAAATCAAACACGGTTTGGGCTAGCTCCTTGAAACTTGACCAAATGAAGTAGTTCTAAGTTCTATCTCTATGGTTTGTTTCCTCTTGAAATTCCAAATGCAGAGACTGGCGAAAAGCACTTTCGTTTGAAAGGGGTTTCCAAGCTTCCAGAAAACTACTAGTTTGCTGAAATCTCAGCAAACATTGTTTCACCAAATCTTGATGATACTTGGTGGTAATGATCTGTTCACTAATCCCACTTGGCTGCCCAATTTTTATTCTTCTAGGTTCAAGCGTTCGTTTCCACTAACAGTTTGAATTTTTAGGTTTCACTCTGTTTTCTCCTACATAGATAGCTGTGTTTGGAATTCTAAATCAAACACGGTTTGTGCTAGCTCCTTGAAACTTGACCAAATGAAGTAGTTCTAAGTTCTATCTCTATGGTTTGTTTCCTCTTGAAGTACCCCATGCAGAGACTGGCGAAAAACACTTTCTTTTGAAAGGTGTTGCGAAGCTTCCAAAAAACTACTAGTTTGCTGAAATCTCAGCAAATATTTTTTCACCAAATCTTGATGATACTTGGTGGTAATCATCAGTTCACTAAGCCCACTTGGCTGCCCAATTTTTATTCTTCTAGGTTCAAGCGTTCGTTTCCAGTAACACTTTGAATTTTTAGGTTTCACTCTGTTTTCTGCTATATAGATAGATGTGTTTGAAACTCTAAATCAAACACGGTTTGTGCTAGCTCCTTGAAACTTGACCAAATGAAGTAGGTCTAAGTTCTATCTCTATGGTTTGTTTCCTCTTGAAATTCCAAATGCAGAGACTGGCGAAAAGCACTTTCGTTTGAAAGGGGTTTCCAAGCTTCCAGAAAACTACTAGTTTGCTGAAATCTCAGCAAACATTTTTTCACCAAATCGTGATGATACTTGGTGGTAATGATCAGTTCACTAATCCCACTTATCTGCCCAATTTTTATTCTTCTAGGTTGAAGCATTCGTTTCCAGTAACACTTTGAATTTTTAGGTTTCACTCTGTTTTCTCCTACATAGATAGCTGTATTTGGAATTCTAAATCAAACATGGTTTGTGCTAGCTCCTTGAAACCTGACCAAATGAAGTAGTTCTAAGTTCTATCACTATGGATTGTTTCCTTTTGAAGTACCCCATGCAGAGACTGGCGAAAAACACTTTCGCTTGAAAGGGGTTGCCAAGCTTCCAAAAAACTACTAGTTTGCTGAAATCTCAGCAAACAGTTTTTCACCAAATCTTGATGATACTTGGTGGTAATGATCAGTTCACTAATCCCTCTTGGCTGCCCAATTTTCACTCTTCTAGGTTCAAGCCTTCGTTTACAGTAACACTTTGAATTTTTAGGTTTCATTCTGTTTTCTGCTATATAGATTGATGTGCTTGAAACTCTAAATCAAACACGGTTTGTGCTACCTCCTTGAAACTTGACCAAATGAAGTAGTTCTAAGTTCTATCTCTATGGTTTGTTTAATCTTGAAGTACCCCATGCAGAGACTGGCGAAAAACACTTTCGTTTGAAAGGGGTTGCCAAGCTTCCAAAAAACTACTAGTTTGCTGAAATCTCAGCAAACATTTTTTCACCAAATCTTGATGATACTTGGTGGTAATGATCAGTTCAATAATCCCACTAGGCTGCCCAATTTTTATTCTTCTAGGTTAAAGCACTCCTTTCCAGTAACAGTTTTTATTTTTAGGTTTCACTCTGTTTTCTCCTACATAGATAGCTGTGTTTGGAATTCTAAATCAAACACAGTTTGTGCTAGCTCCTTGAAACTTGACCAAATGAAGCAGTTCTAAGTTCTATCTCTATGGTTTGTTTCCTCTTGAAATACACCATGCAGAGACTGGCGAAAAGCACTTTCGTTTGAAAGGGGTTGCCAAGCTTCCAAAAAACTACTAGCTTGCTGAAATCTCAGCAAACATTTTTTCACCAAATCTTGATGATACTTGGTGGTAATGATCTGTTCACTAATCCCACTTGGCTGCCCAATTTTTATTCTCCTAGGTTCAAGCGTTCGTTTCCAGTAACAGTTTGAATTTTTAGGTTTCACTCTGTTTTCTCCTACATAGATAGCTGTGTTTGGAATTCTAAACCAAACACGGTTTGTGCTAGCTCCTTGAAACTTGACCAAATGAAGTATTTCTAAGTTCTATCTCTATGGTTTGTTTCCTCTTGAAGTACCCCATGCAGAGACTGGCGAAAAACACTTTCGTTTGAAAGGGGTTGCCAAGCTTCCAAAAAACTACTAGTTTGATGAAATCTCAGCAAACATTTTTTCACCAAATCTTGATGATACTTGGTGGTAATCATCAGTTCACTAAGCCCACTTGGCTGCCCAATTTTCACTCTTCTAGGTTCAAGCGTTCGTTTCCAGTAACACTTTGAATTTTCAGGTTTCACTCTGTTTTCTCCTACATAGATAGCTGTGTTTGGAATTCTAAATCAAACACGGTTTGTGCTAGCTCCTTGAAACTTGACCAAATGAAGTAGTTCTAAGTTCTATCTCTATGGTTTGTTTCCTCTTGAAGTACCCCATGCAGAGACTGGCGAAAAACACTTTCGTTTGAAAGGGGTTGCCAAGCTTCCAAAAAACTACTAGTTTGCTGAAATCTCAGCAAACATTTTTTCACCAAATCTTGATGATACTTGGTGGTAATGATCAGTTCACTAAGCCCTCTTGGCTGCCCAATTTTCACTCTTCTAGGTTCAAGCGTTCGTTACCAGTACCACTTTGAATTTTTAGGTTTCATTCTGTTTTCTGCTATATAGATAGATGTGTTTGAAACTCTAAATCAAACACGGTTTGTTCTAGCTCCTTGAAACTTGACCAAATGAAGTAGTTCTAAGTTCTATCTCTATGGTTTGTTTCCTCTTGAAGTATCCCATGCAGAGACTGGCGAAAAACACTTTCGTTTGAAAGGGGTTGTCAAGCTTCCAAAAAACTACTAGTTTGCTGAAATCTCAGCAAACATTTTTTCACCAAATCTTGATGATACTTGGTGGTAATGATCTGTTCACTAATCCCACTTGGCTGCCCAATTTTTATTCTTCTAGGTTCAAGCGTTCGTTTCCAGTAACAGTTTCAATTTTTAGGTTTCACTCTGTTTTCTCCTACATAGATAGCTGTGTTTGGAATTCTAAATCAAACACGGTTTGTGCTAGCTCCTTGAAACTTGACCAAATGAAGTAGTTCTAAGTTCTATCTCTATGGTTTGTTTCCTCTTGAAGTACCCCATGCAGAGACTGGCGAAAAACACTTTCTTTTGAAAGGTGTTGCGAAGCTTCCAAAAAACTACTAGTTTGCTGAAATCTCAGCAAATATTTTTTCACCAAATCTTGATGATACTTGGTGGTAATCATCAGTTCACTAAGCCCACTTGGCTGCCCAATTTTTATTCTTCTAGGTTCAAGCGTTCGTTTCCAGTAACACTTTGAATTTTTAGGTTTCACTCTGTTTTCTGCTATATAGATAGATGTGTTTGAAACTCTAAATCAAACACGGTTTGTGCTAGCTCCTTGAAACTTGACCAAATGAAGTAGGTCTAAGTTCTATCTCTATGGTTTGTTTCGTCTTGAAATTCCCCATGCAGAGACTGGTGAAAGCACTTTCGTTTGAAAGGGGTTGCCAAGCTTCCAAAAAAACTACTAGTTTGCTGAAATCTCAGCAAAGATTTTTTCACCAAATCTTGATGATACTTGGTGGTAATCATCAGTTCACTAATCCCACTTGGCTCCTCAATTTTTATTCTTCTAGGTTGAAGCATTCGTTTCCAGTAACAGTTTGAATTTTTAGGTTTCACTCTCTTTTCTCCTACAGAGATAGCTGTGTTTGGAATTCTAAATCAAACACGGTTTGTGCTAGCTCCTTGAAACTTGACCAAATGAAGTAGTTCTAAGTTCTATCTCTATGGTTTGTTTCCTCTTGAAGTACCCCTTGCAGAGACTGGCGAAAAACACTTTCGTTTTAAAATGGTTGCCAAGCTTCCAAAAAAACTACTAGTTTTTTGAAATCTCAGCAAAAATTTTTCACCAAAACTTGATGATACTTGGTGGTAATCATCAGTTCACTAAGCCCACTTGGCTGCCCAATTTTCAATCTTCTAGGTTCAAGCGTTCGTTTACAGTAACACTTTGAATTTTTAGGTTTCACTCTGTTTTCTGCTATATACATAGATGTGTTTGAAACTCTAAATCAAACAAGGTTTCTGCTAGCTCCTTGAAACTTGACCAAATGAAGTAGTTCTAAGTTCTATCTCTATTGTTTGTTTCCTCTTGAAGTACCCCATGCAGAGACTGGCGAAAAAGACTTTCTTTTGAAAGGTGTTGTGAAGCTTCCAAAAAACTACTAGTTTGCTGAAATCTCAGCAAATATTTTTTCACCAAATCTTGATGATACTTGGTGGTAATCATCAGTTCACTAAGCCCACTGGGCTGCCCAATTTTTATTCTTCTAAGTTCAAGCATTCGTTTCCAGTAACACTTTGAATTTTAGGTTTCACTCTGTTTTCTGCTATATAGATAGATATGTTTGAAACTCTAAATCAAACACGGTTTGTGCTAGCTCCTTGAAACATGACCAAATGAAGTAGGTCTAAGTTCTATCTCTATGGTTTGTTTCCTCTTGAAATTCCCCATGCAGAGACTGGCGAAAAGCACTTTCGTTTGAAAGGGGTTTCCAAGCTTCCAGAAAACTACTAGTTTGCTGAAATCTCAGCAAACATTTTTTCACCAAATCGTGATGATACTTGGTGGTAATGATCAGTTCACTAATCCCACTTATCTGCCCAATTTTTATTCTTCTAGGTTGAAGCATTCGTTTCCAGTAACACTTTGAATTTTTAGGTTTCACTCTGTTTTCTCCTACATAGATAGCTGTATTTGGAATTCTAAATCAAACACGGTTTGTGCTAGCTCCTTGAAACCTGACCAAATGAAGTAGTTCTAAGTTCTATCTCTATGGATTGTTTCCTCTTGAAGTACCCCATGCAGAGACTGGCGAAAAACACTTTCGTTTGAAAGGGGTTGCCAAGCTTCCAAAAAACTACTAGTTTGCTGAAATCTCAGCAAACAGTTTTTCACCAAATCTTGATGATACTTGGTGGTAATGATCATTCACTAAGCCCTCTTGGCTGCCCAATTTTCACTCTTCTAGGTTCAAGCGTTCGTTTACAGTAACACTTTGAATTTTTAGGTTTCATTCTGTTTTCTGCTATATAGATTGATGTGCTTGAAACTCTAAATCAAACACGGTTTGTGCTAGCTCCTCGAAACTTGACCAAATGAAGTAGTTCTAAGTTCTATCTCTATGGTTTGTTTAATCTTGAAGTACCCCATGCAGAGACTGGCGAAAAACACTTTCGTTTGAAAGGGGTTGCCAAGTTTCCAAAAAACTACTAGTTTGCTGAAATCTCAGCAAACATTTTTTCACCAAATCTTGATGATACTTGGTGGTAATGATCAGTTCAATAATCCCACTAGGCTGCCCAATTTTTATTCTTCTAGGTTAAAGCTCTCGTTTCCAGTAACAGTTTTTATTTTTAGGTTTCACTCTGTTTTCTCCTACATAGATAGCTGTGTTTGGAATTCTAAATCAAACACGGTTTGTGCTAGCTCCTTGAAACTTGACCAAATGAAGCAGTTCTAAGTTCTATCTCTATGGTTTGTTTCCTCTTGAAATACACCATGCAGAGACTGGCGAAAAACACTTTCGTTTGAAAGGGGTTGCCAAGCTTCCAAAAAACTACTAGTTTGCTGAAATCTCAGCAAACATTTTTTCACCAAATCTTGATAATACTTGGTGGTAATGATCAGTTCACTAATCCCACTTGGCTGCCCAATTTTTATTCTTCTAGGTTCAAGCGTTCGTTTCCACTAACAGTTTGAATTTTTAATTTTCACTCTGTTTTCTCCTACATAGATAGCTGTGTTTGGAATTCTAAATCAAACACGGTTTGTGCTAGCTCCTTGAAACTTGACCAAATGAAGTAGTTCTAAGTTCTATCTCTATGGTTTGTTTCCTCTTGAAGTACCCCATGCAGAGACTGGCGAAAAACACTTTCGTTTGAAAGGGGTTGCCAAGCTTCCAAAAAACTACTAGTTTGCTGAAATCTCAGCAAACATTTTTTCACCAAATCTTGATGATACTTGGTGGTAATCATCAGTTCACTAAGCCCACTTGGCTGCCCAATTTTCACTCTTCAAGGTTCAAGCGTTCGTTTCCAGTAACACTTTGAATTTTCAGGTTTCACTCTGTTTTCTCCTACATAGATAGCTGTGTTTGGAATTCTAAATCAAACACGGTTTGTGCTAGCTCCTTGAAACTTGACCAAATGAAGTAGTTCTAAGTTCTATCTCTATGGTTTCTTTCCTCTTGAAGTACCCCATGCAGAGACTGGCGAAAAACACTTTCGTTTGAAAGTGGTTGCCAAGCTTCCAAAAAACTACTAGTTTGCTGAAATCTCAGCAAACATTTTTTCACCAAATCTTGATGATACTTGGTGGTAATGATCAGTTCACTAAGCCCTCTTGGCTGCCCAATTTTCATTCTTCTAGGTTCAAGCGTTCGTTACCAGTAACACTTTGAATTTTTAGGTTTCATTCTGTTTTCTGCTATGTAGATAGATGTGTTTGAAACTCTAAATCAAACACGGTTTGTGCTAGCTCCTTGAAACTTGACCAAATGAAGTAGTTCTAAGTTCTATCTCTATGGTTTGTTTCCTCTTGAAGTACCCCATGCAGAGACTGGAGAAAAACACTTTCTTTTGAAAGGTGTTGCGAAGCTTCCAAAAAACTACTAGTTTGCTGAAATCTCAGCAAATATTTTTTCACCAAATCTTGATGATACTTGGTGGTAATCATCAGTTCACTAAGCCCACTTGGCTGCCCAATTTTTATTCTTCTAGGTTCAAGCGTTCGTTTCCAGTAACACTTTGAATTTTGAGGTTTCACTCTGTTTTCTGCTATATAGATAGATGTGTTTGAAACTCTAAATCAAACACGGTTTGTGCTAGCTCCTTGAAACTTGACCAAATGAAGTAGGTCTAAGTTCTATCTCTATGGTTTGTTTCGTCTTGAAATTCCCCAAGCAGAGACTGGTGAAAAGCACTTTCGTTTGAAAGTGGTTGCCAAGCTTCCAAAAAAACTACTAGTTTGCTGAAATCTCAGCAAAGATTTTTTCACCAAATCTTGATGATACTTGGTGGTAATCATCAGTTCACTAATCCCACTTGGCTCCTCAATTTTTATTCTTCTAGGTTGAAGCATTCGTTTCCAGTAACAGTTTGAATTTTTAGGTTTCACTGTCTTTTCTCCTACAGAGATAGCTGTGTTTGGAATTCTAAATCAAACACGGTTTGGGCTAGCTCCTTGAAACTTGACCAAATGAAGTAGTTCTAAGTTCTATCTCTATGGTTTGTTTCCTCTTGAAGTACACCATGCAGAGACTGGCGAAAAACACTTTCGTTTTAAAATGGTTGCCAAGCTTCCAAAAAAACTACTAGATTGTTGAAATCTCAGGAAACATTTTTTCACCAAAACTTGATGATACTTGGTGGTAATGATCAGTTCACTAAGCCCACTTGGCTGCCCAATTTTCAATCTTCTAGGTTCAAGCGTTCGTTACCAGTAACACTTTGAATTTTTAGGTTTCACTATGTTTTCTGCTATATACATAGATGTGTTTGAAACTCTAAATCAAACAAGGTTTGTGCTAGCTCCTTGAAACTTGACCAAATGAAGTAGTTCTAAGTTCTATCTCTATGGTGTGTTTCCTCTTGAAGTACCCCATGCAGAGACTGGCGAAAAACACTTTCGTTTGAAAGGGGTTGCCAAGCTTCCAGAAAACTACTAGTTTGCTGAAATATCAGCAAACATTTTTTCACCAAATCGTGATGATACTTGGTGGTAATGATCAGTTCACTAATCCCACTTATCTGCCCAATTTTTATTCTTCTAGTTTGAAACATTCGTTTCCAGTAACACTTTCAATTTTTAGGTTTCACTCTGTTTTCTCCTACATAGATAGCTGTATTTGGAATTCTAAATCAAACACGGTTTGTGCTAGCTCCTTGAAACTTGACCAAATGAAGTAGTTCTAAGTTCTATCTCTATGGTTTGTTTCCTCTTGAAGTACACCATGCAGAGACTGGCGAAAAACACTTTGGTTTGAAAGGGGTTGCCAAGGTTCCAAAAAACTACTAGTTTGATGAAATCTCAGCAAACAGTTTTTCACCAAATCTTGATGATACTTGGTGGTAATGATCAGTTCACTAAGCCCTCTTGGCTGCCCAATTTTCACTCTTCTAGGTTCAAGCGTTCGTTTACAGTAACACTTTGAATTTTTAGGTTTCATTCTGTTTTCTGCTATATAGATTGATGTGCTTGAAACTCTAAATCAAACACGGTTTGTGCTAGCTCCTTGAAACTTGACCAAATGAAGTATTTCTAAGTTCTATCTCTATGGTTTGTTTAATCTTGAAGTACCCCATGCAGAGACCGGCGAAAAAAACTTTCGTTTGAAAGGGGTTGCCAAGCTTCCAAAAAACTACTAGTTTGCTGAAATCTCAGCAAACATTTTTTCACCAAATCTTGATGATACTTGGTGGTAATGATCAGATCACTAATCCCACTTGGCTGCCCAATTTTTATTCTTCTAGGTTCAAGCGTTCGTTTCCAGTAACCGTTTGAATTTTTACGTTTCACTCTGTTTTCTCCTACATAGATAGCTGTGTTTGGAATTCTAAATCAAACACGGTTTGTGCTAGCTCCTTGAAACTTGACCAAATGAAGTAGTTCTAAGTTCTATCTCTATGGTTTGTTTCCTCTTGAAATACACCATGCAGAGACTGGCAAAAAGCACTTTCGTTTGTAAGAGGTTGCCAAGCTTCCAAAAAACTACTAGTTTGCTGAAATCTCAGCAAACATTTTTTCACCAAATCTTGATGATACTTGGTGGTAATGATCAGTTCACTAATCCCACTTGGCTGCCCAATTTTTATTCTTCTACGTTGAAGCATTCGTTTCCAGTAACAGTTTGAATTTTTAGGTTTCACTCTGTTTTCTCCTACATAGATAGCTGTGTTTGGAATTCTAAATCAAACACGGTTTGTGCTAGCTCCTTGAAACTTGACCAAATGAAGTAGTTCTAAGTTCTACCTCTATGGTTTGTTTCCTCTTGAAGTACCCCATGCAGAGACTGGCGAAAAACACTTTCGTTTGAAAGGGGTTGCCAAGCTTCCAAAAAACTACTAGTTTGCTGAAATCTCAGCAAACATTTTTTCACAAAATCTTGATGATACTTGGTGGTAATGATCAGTTCACTAAGCCCACTTGGCTGCCCAATTTTCACTTTTCTAGGTTCAAGCGTTCGTTTCCAGTAACACTTTGAATTTTTAGGTTTTACTCTGTTTTTTGCTATATAGATAGATGTGTTTGAAACTCTAAATCAAACACGGTTTGTGCTAGCTCCTTGAAACTTGACCAAATGAAGTAGTTCTAAGATCTATCTCTATGGTTTGTTTCCTCTTGAAGTACCCCATGCAGAGACTGGTGAAAAACACTTTCGTTTGAAAGGGGTTGCCAAGCTTCCAAAAAACTACTAGTTTGCTGAAATCTCAGCAAACATTTTTTCGCCAAATCTTGATGATACTCGATGGTAATGATCAGTTCACAAATCCCACTTGGCTGCCCAATTTTTATTCTTCTAGGTTGAAGCATTTGTTTCCAGTAACAGTTTGGATTTTTAGGTTTCACTCTGTTTTCTCCTACATAGATAGCTGTGTTTGGAATTCTAAATCAAACACGGTTTGTGCTAGCTCCTTGAAACTTGACCAAATGAAGTAGTTCTAAGTTCTATCTCTATGGTTTGTTTACTCTTGAAGTACCCCATGCAGAGACTGGCGAAAAGCACTTTCGTATGAAAGGGGTTGCCAAGCTTCCAAAAAACTACTAGTTTGCTGAAATCTCAGCAAACATTTTTTCACCAAATCTTGATGATACTTGGTGGTAATGATCATTTCTGTAAGCACTCTTGGCTGCCCAATTTTCACTCTTCTAGGTTCATGCGTTCGTTCCCAGTAACACTTTGAATTTTTAGGTTTCACTCTGTTTTCTCCTACATAGATAGCTGTGTTTGGAATTCTAAATCAAACACGGTTTGTGCTACCTCCTTGAAACTTGACACAATGAAGTAGTTCTAAGTTCTATCTCTATGGTTTGTTTCCTCTTGAAGTACCCCATGCAGAGACTGCCGAAAAACACTTTCGTTTGAAAGGGGTTGCCAAGCTTCCAAAAAACTACTAGTTTGCTGAAATCTCAGCAAACATTTTTTCAAAAAATCTTGATGATACTTGGTGGTAATGATCAGTTCACTAAGCCCACTTGGCTGCCCAATTTTCACTCTTCTAGGTTCAAGCGTTCGCTTCCAGTAACACTTTGAAATTTTAGGTTACACTCTGTTTTCTGCTATATAGATAGATGTGTTTGAAACTCTAAATCAAACACGGTTTGTGCTAGCTCCTTGAGACTTGACCAAATAAAGTAGTTCTAAGTTCTATCTCTATGGTTTGTTTCCTCTTGAAGTACCCCATGCAGAGACTGGCGAAAAACACTTTCGTTTGAAAGGGGTTGCCAAGCTTCCAAAAAACTACTAGTTTGCTGAAATCTCAGCAAACATTTTTTCGCCAAATCTTGATGATACTCGATGGTAATGATCAGTTCACAAATCCCACTTGGCTGCCCAATTTTTATTCTTCTAGGTTGAACCATTTGTTCCCAGTAACAGTTTGGATTTTTAGGTTTCACTCTGTTTTCTCCTACATAGATGCTGTGTTTGGAATTCTAAATCAAACACGGTTTGTGCTAGCTCCTTGAATCTTGACCAAATGAAGTAGTTCTAAGTTCTATCTCCATGGTTTGTTTCCTCTTGAAGTACCCCATGCAGAGACTGGCGAAAAGCACTTTCGTTTAAAAGGGGTTGCCAAGCTTCCAAAAAACTACTAGTTTGCTGAAATCTCAGCAAACATTTTTTCACCAAATCTTGATCATACTTGGTGGTAATGATCAGTTCACTAAGCACTCTTGGCTGCCCAATTTTCACTCTTCTAGGTTCAAGCGTTCGTTCCCAGTAACACTTTGAATTTTTAGATTTCACTCTGTTTTCTCCTACATAGATAGCTGTGTTTGGAATTCTAAATCAAACACGGTTTGTGCTAGCTCCTTGAAACTTGACCAAATGAAGTAGTTCTAACTTCTATCTCTATGGTTTGTTTCCTCTTGAAGTACCCCATGCAGAGACTGGCGAAAAACACTTTCGTTTGAAAGGGGTTGCCAAGCTTCCAAAAAACTACTAGTTTGCTGAAATCTCAGCAAACCTTTTTTCACCAAATCTTGATGATACTTGGTGGTAATGATCAGTTCACTAAGCCCTCTTGGCTGCCCAATTTTCACTCTTCTAGGTTCAAGCGTTCGTTTCCAGTAACACTTTGAATTTTTAGGTTTCATTCTGTTTTCTGCTATATAGATTGATGTGTTTGAAACTCTAAATCAAACACGGTTTGTGCTAGCTTCTTGAAACTTGACCAAATGAGGTAGTTCTAAGTTCTATCTCTATGGTTTGTTTCCTCTTGAAGTACCCCATGCTGAGACTGGCGAAAAACACTTTCGTTTGAAAGGGGGGGTTGCCAAGCTTCCAAAAAACTACTAGTTTGCTGAAATCTCAGCAAACATTTTTTCATCAATCTTGATGATACTTGGTGGTAATGATCAGTTCACTAAGCCCTCTTGGCTGCCCAATTTCACTCTTCTAGGTTCAAGCATTCGTTTAACACTTTGAATTTTTAGGTTTCATTCTGTTTTCTGCTATATAGATTGATGTGTTTGAAACTCTAAATCAAACACGGTTTTTGCTAGCTCCTTAAAACTTGACCAAATGAAGTAGTTCTAAGTTCTATCTCTATGGTTTGTTTCCTCTTGAAGTACCCCATGCAGAGACTGGCAAAAAACACTTTCGTTTGAAAGGGGTTGCCAAGCTTCCAAAAAACTACTAGTTTGCTGAAATCTCAGCAAACATTTTTTCACCAAATCTTGATGATACTTGGTGGTAATGATCAGTTCCCTAATCCACTTGGCAGCCCAATTTTAATTCTTCTAGGTTGAAGCATTCGTTTCCAGTAACAGTTTGAATTTTTAGGTTTCACTCTGTTTTCTCCTACATAGATAGCTGTGTTTGGAATTCTAAATCAAACACGGTTTGTGCTAGCTCCTTGAAACTTGACCAAATTAAGTAGTTCTAAGTTCTATCTCTATGGTTTGTTTCCTCTTGAAGTACCCCATGCAGAGACTGGCGAAAAACACTTTCGTTTGAAAGGTGTTGCCAAGCTTCCAAAAAAACTACTAGTTTGCTGAAATCTCAGCAAACATTTTTTCACCAAATCTTGATGATACTTGGTGGTAATGATCAGTTCACTAAGCCCACTTGGCTGCCCAATTTTCACTCTTCTAGTGTCGCGACCCCTTGCCCGCAAGGAAGACGCAACTCAGGAATCTTCTTTCAGCAGTTTATTCAGGCCTTGATTAAAGTATCTTTTAGTGACCTTCCTTTCTCTTCCTCCCAGAGAGCCCAAGCACAGCCTAATAAAGCCCCCCATGTACCAATCTTAAGCCGCCGCGTGGATCTTTCTTATAGGGTGGCAAGTGATAGCTTTCCAACTCTCCACTAAAGAATTTGTTTATCACAGGCCACAGAGGAAGCCGGCGCCATCTTCTAATGGCGGCCACAATCTACTACAATGGCTTACTACAGTTCCCCCTTCTATTTTATAAAACAATGCAGGCGAAAGTAGAGGTCCTATCCCACTGTGCAGAAGTGGCTGCAATGTATGGTTCAGTCCTAAGGAGGCACCTTCCCCAGACCTGACCCCATATCAGCCGACGCCCTTTTTCGTAGGGCGGGGGTGTGGACGTCAAACCCGCATGCAATAGGACATGCTTTCCTTGAGGTCCGTTGAGGGATCACTCAAGTGCAGTGCTTTGCCTCGCATCCTGCATCGTGATGAAGGTGGACGAAGGGGGACTGCTGAGGCTGAACTGTGTCTGTACACAATGACAAACGAGTTGACAGCACCCTGAAAGAAAGGCACGGACCTTAAGGCGATAGAGAAGCATTAGTGTGGAAACCCACCTGCGTGCAATGGCAGCAAGACCGGCAGAGTGCAAGGGCTTTCCAACACTAAGAGAATAACGAGGAAAGACATGCCGATCCCAGTGCAATGTTATAATAACTTGGGGTGCAACGACCATGTCAAAAATTTACTGTTTAAGCTGCGCAAGCCAGACTTGAGGTGAATTGCCATTTTCTAAAGCTGCAAGAGCTTGGATGATCATAGCCTTATAGTGAGCATTGTGGGCCTTGAGGCGACAGAGAAACCACAAACAGAGAAACATACCGAAGCAACACATTGCACCAAAAATGCCTACCCCCACCCACTCTTTAAAAAAGGAAAAGGCAGAAGATATCCAATCGGTGAATTGACCCAAAGTCACGGGATCAACACGGGTGCTATTCAAGACAGCTATCTGGGTTAGTTGAGACTGGATCATGTCTTCCGCTTCCATGGACCAATTTCCAGCCAAATATTCGCCAATGATGCGGGAAGCATTCCTGGAATCATTAAATCTGACAGAGGTTATGCATAAATGTGCACGTTGGTCAACACAACCCAAAAGCACTAAGTCAGCCAATTCTTCTACCTGAGCTTGGAGTAAATCTATTCTTTGGTTGGCAGCTAAAATCCCTGACAAAATATGTTGATTAATTGTATTTTGGGATTCAAGTATAGTGGAAGTTTGTTGGACAACTTGATTAATGGTGGCAGCAGTTTGTACTTGATTGGCCATAGCCACTCCGGCCGTAACAGCTGCAGCAGCAGATATCGCCATGGCTGTCACTATAGCCGCTGTGATCCCAAAATCTCTGCAGACTCTAAGTAGCTCAACAATAGGGAATTTATCAGGATCCGCAGTGACCGGGATTGGGACGAAAGTTGGAATTTTCATAATCACTGCTACAGTCCAGGAACCATTCCAACACTCAGATAAGAGACAGGTAGTATGAGAACAATCCAGCATCCACGACGAGGTGGCCTCAGCCAAAAGGAATAAGAAGGGGGATTGGACACAGACCATAGCAGGAGGCAATATGGCATTATACAACAGAGAGTTGAATGAAACAGATGTAAGTCTATTACCTTGTTCACTTTCCCTAACAGTACCAGAAATATTAGCCAGCCAACGTTTGGCTCCTAGCAACTGAGCCAGTGCAGAAATATCGGCTGAAGCCCCCTTTTCATTGGAAATCAGCCATTGAAACCAGGACCAACCTACTCCTGTAGAGGAGCTGGCACTATTGTTAAAGTTATAAACATACCTATTAAGAGAGGGGGAAAGGGAGAAACCTTTAGCAACTTGATGTTTCTCCAAAGAATGATCCTGACAAGGCGTAAATGTTGGGGGGAAACCAAGATTAGGGGAACAGTAAAGAGAGGCCTTGAAATGAGTGGCATTATAAATACTACTAGAAGAAGGAGGCACTGGGATTAGTACCTCGGAGATAATAGCCAAGGTAGTTATGTTAAGAGCAGAGCTGCTGTTTGCGGGGGTCCCTGAGCCTGATTGCATCCCCGAAGCTACCTTGCTCAATACATCACTGATAATGCTTCCCGAGACCTGATTGGACCGCAATGGGTCCTCCCAGTTAGTCAAATTTTTGGTCTTAAGGCTAATGCAATTAGCGTTTCTAAGGCTGAAACAAAAAACTCCTGTGAGATTAACTTGAGATTGATTAAAAATTCTCTCCATGTCCCCTCTAGGAGAGGCACAGGGAGCAGACATCTCACATGAGGTTGAAAAAAGAGTGGGGAGGACACTAGAATTACCATGAACCGGCATCGGCATTGGCCATGCCCGTGCCACTGCCCACCACCGCATTGGTGTCGCCTGTGCCATCGGCACCAGCACCAGAGCCAGAGCACTTAACAGAATGAAGATCTTCATCACAGGATTGTTGTGGTATCTCTTGTTGCTGGTCAGCTGATGTCGAGACTCTTCTTGTCAAACGTTCAGGGACCCACAATGGTTCCGTATGATCCTGGGGAAAAACACATACAGATCCTCGTGCCCATGTCAGCACGGGGTCAGGGCCGTTCCATTGGCCCGTAAGAACATCCTTCCACTTAAAATAACCAATCACAGAGGGCTGAGGGGACACATGTCTATCGGCCGCAGAGCGACCATGAATATCCAAATTCAAAAAATTAATGGTAAAGAGAGCTAAGGACAGGCGTTCTGTAGGAGTGTGTTCAGCTCCTATTCGCCCTTTTTGTTTTTGTAAAGTTTCCTTTAAGGTGCGATGAGCACGCTCAACAATGCCTTGTCCTTGAGGATTATAAGGCAAACCATGAGTAAGTTGCACTCCAATAGTAGAACAAAAAGCTGTAAATTGTCTGCCAGTATAAGCAGGTCCATTATCAGTCTTAAGGGATGCAGGTGCACCCCATGCTGCCCATGCCTCTAAACAGTGAGTAATGACATTACGTGCCCTTTCTCCCGATAAAGCAGAAGCATGGATAATTCCAGAGCACGTATCAACGGAAACATGCACATACTTAAGGTTACCAAAGTCAGGTATATGTGTCACATCCATTTGCCAAACAATCAATGGCTTCAATCCCCGTGGGTTTACTCCATAATTAGGGGGATGAAGAAATGTGACACAATGGGGACATTGCAATACTATCTGCCGAGCATCCACTCTTGAAATGGAAAAACGCCTGTGCAGCGTTAATGCATTAACATGGAAGTTTTGGTGAAACAACTTAGCCCTCTCTAAGGAGGAAGCCAAGCATATCAATTGACCTTTAGTGGCTAAGTCTGCACAGGCATTACCTTGGGATAACGGACCAGGAAGAGAGGTGTGAGCCCTGATGTGCATTGGATAAAAAGAAGCAGTGCGGTTAGAGATAAGCTGTTGAAGCTGAGTAAAGTAAACAGACACATTATGGGCATAACTAATAGTTCCCACGGCCTCCAGGACTTTTAGTACTTGTACCACATAGCTGGAGTCCAAATAAGATTAAAAGGAAAAGAACACTGTTAAAAACTTCAATAACAATTTGTAGTTCTACCCATTGTGGATTTCCAGGAGCAAATTGATGCTGGATAGGGGAGAGTCATTAATTACGTAGGCTCCCATTCCAGACTTGGAAGCATCAGTAAAAATGTTAACAGCCCCCGGAATTGGACTGGATGAAGTTACCTTAGGGAAAATGATGGGATGTTCTTTAACAAAATGGAGTAATGGATGAGAAGGGTAGTGATTATCAATACTCCCTTGAAACGAGCAACACAGAATAGCCCAGTTGTCTAGAGTAGCACATAAAACATTAAGTTGAGCTTTAGTGTAGGGTATGATAAGAGAAGAAGGTGATTGGCCGAAAAATTGAATGCTTTGTTGAATCCCTTTAAGTGCCAATGCTGAAACAGCATCAGGATAATATTCTAAGGATTTTCCTGGGGATACATGTGGGTGGATCCATAGTTAAGGCCCATCTTGCCACAGTACTCCAGTAGGCTGCCGCATAGTGGCAAGCACATATAACTGGAAAGGTTTATCACTCTGGAGCCTGCATAGAGTGGCATGCTGTATAGCTTGTTCTACTTTTATAAGGGCCGCTCTAGCCTCAGTAGTGAGGCTACGAGGGAAGAAAGATCTGGATCACCCTTAAGAGTAGCATACAAAGGCTGGAGCACAATATTAGGAATATGTAAATATCCTCTTATCCAATTAATATCTCCCAGCAATTTTTGAAAATCATTTAGAGTTCGGAGATCTTGAGTCCTGATGGTAATTTTTTGTGGTTTTAATTTGTCATACCCAATTGTTGCTCCCAAAAACATGATAGAATCCCCCGTTTGAACCTTTTCAGGTGCGATGTGCAGTCCATGTTGAGCCAACAGCATCACAAGTTCTTTATAAGCCTCATAAACTGTCTGTTCTGATTTTGCGGCCAATAACACATCATCCATATAGTGAATGATCTTGGTGGAGGAATACTTATGTCTGAGAGGTGCGAGTGCCTTCCCCACATACATCTGGCACATCGTGGGACTGTTAGCCATCCCCTGTGGCAACACCACCCACTCAAACCTTTGATCTGATTCTTCGTGATTACACGAGGGAAGGTGAAAGCAAAACGTTGTGAATCTCTAGGATGCAAAGGAATGGAAAAGAAACAGTCTTTAATGTCAATAACAATTATATGCCAGCCTTGAGGAACAGAGGAGAGCAGAGGCAGCCCTCTTTGAATGGGCCCCATAAGCTGCATCTGAGCATTAACTGCTCGTAGATCATGCAGTAGGCGCCACTTCCCTGATTTTCTCTTAATGACAAATATGGGAGTATTCCATGGAGAAGTAGAAGGTTGGATGTGACCCAAATCAAGTTGTTCTTTGACTAGATCATGGGCTGCTGCCAGTTTAACCGAGGGAAGAGGCCACTGAGGCACCCAAACAGGCTCCTCGGTGAGCCATGTTATGGGCATTTGAGCCCCAGTGGCCCCTAGGAAAAACCCAGACCAAACCTGTTAAGCTTTTGATGACCTTGCACAGGATGCTTACGTCCCTGTATGTGCCTTCCTAGTCCTAGACCTGGCCTATACCCCATATTTTGCATGATATGTTGAGACACTGGGAATAGTCATTACTAAGAGTGAACCCCATGTCTTTCATCAGATCACGGCCCCATAAAGAAATAGGTAAATCAAGTACATAAGGCTGAAAGGTACCATCATGTCCTTCCGAGTCCTTCCAAGATAGATGTCTAGAGCTGATTTGAGGGGCCTGGGCATATACAAGTCCTCTTAAGGATTGATCAGAAGCCTGCACTGGCCATCCCCTAGACCAGTCCTTAAGGGCTATGATACTACGATCTGCTCCTGTGTCCAGCAATCCCACAATAGATTTACCTTCTATGCTTAATTCCAAAGTGGGGCAATTGCTCATATCCAGTGATAAATAGGCAGAATTTCCTCCGGTGGTACCAATCTGATTTCCTGTCCGTGACCTTGAGTCAGCAGGGAAGTGATTATGCAAACTAGGCAAAATTAGCAATTGAGCAATCCGATCCCCTGGGGAGATAGACACAATGCCCCTTGGAGCTTCCACCATAACCTTTACTGCCCCTACAGTATCAGGGTTTACAACTCCGGGGAAAACATGAAGACCTTGTAGGATAGAGGATGCACGTCCAATTAACAAACCTACAGTGCCAGGGGGTAAAGGCCCTTTGAACTCAGTTTCCACCAATTGGACTCCCATCTTAGGTGTTAATACGAGTCTGGAGATGGAACAGAGGTCCAATCCCACGGCACCTGTAGTGGCTCTCCGCATCTCGTGGGATGGCGTAGAGAAGGCCATGTCTCGGGTTCGGGTGTGACATTCTCCATTGCCCCATATATTCGTGGGCCCTGGGGTCGGGGGCCCCTTCGGCCGTTTTTTGGCTCAGCTGAAATAGGCTGTCCATGGATGTCCCTCACTGATCTACACTCTCTTGCCCAATGTTTCCCCTTTTTGCATTTTGGACACAGCCCCGGTTGACAAGGGCCATTAGAAGGGCCACCGCGAGGAGGTCCAGTAAAATTGCCTTTTTTGGGACATTCACGTTTGAAATGGCCGGATTGACCACAATGGAAGCATGTTCCGGCACCAGGACCGCCCCCTTTTGCAATCCGAAGGACAGCAGCTGCAAGACCTGCATTAGTTAAGGGTCCTCCAAGCTCTCTACACACTTTCATCCAAGCTTCTATGCCCTTGTTTTTATAAGGAGCGATTGCTGCTTTACATTCTTTGGTGCATTGCTCAAAAACAAGTTGTTTAATCAAGGGCATTGCTCTATCAGGGTCACCAAAGATTTTTCCTGCGGCATCCACCATCCTAGCAACAAAGTCCGAGAAAGGTTCTGTGGGGCCTTGCATGATTTTTGTTAAATTGCCAGACACTTGTCCTCTATTTGGGAGTGATTTCCATGCACGGATACAAATGTTATTGATCTGTTCATATACCTCAGGGGGGTATCCTGTTTGTTGATTAGCAAATCTGCCTTGTCCCAAAAGCATTTCCTTGTCCCAATGGGGGTGTCCCGCCGCATAGTTTTGGGCAGCCTGCTCTACAGCACCCTCTAGCACAAAGGCTCTCCAGTCCAAATATTTGCCTGGAGAAACACAAGCCCGAACAAGGCTAGCCCAATCAGAGGGAGTCATACAGTATCTAGACAGACTCTCCACCTGAGTTAATGTGAAGGCGGCATCCACCCCATAAGTGCGCACAGACTCTGCCAGGGTCTTCACAATTTTGAAATCTAAGGGCTCATGGAATCTTCCACTATTGTCATCCTGGAAAACTGGATAAGCAAGACCCATCTCAGCGTTAACAGCCCTCCATGTTTGGGCATGGAAAGCTCTCCTCGAAACACCCTTAGCATACGGCGGCGGGTCCGGAGGATCATTTTTCTTGAGTTCCTGTTTATCTTTGTTCCCTTCTCCCATAGTTAAACTCCCTAGCTGCCGAGACAGTCTCCCGAGCTCCTCCTGTTCATCCTCCTCCTCTTCTGACCCACTTTTGCATGGGAGTGTGCGCAGTTTACTGAGATCTGGATACAAGCGTTTCCTCCCCCGTTTCTCGCTCTGCACATTCCCCTCCTCCTGAAATATTTCACTCCGTGCCAGAGACAATCACCTCCTCCCCTGTTTCTCGCTCCGCACACTGCCATCCTCCTGTAATACGTCACTGCCTGCCGGAGATAATTGTTTCCTCCCCTGTTTCTCGCTCCGCACACTCCCACCCTCCTGAAATACCTCACTGCCTGCCATTTCTGATCTTTCTTCATGTAATTGCTCTAAAACTTCTTTTCCTTTAGTAAGTGCTTCCTGACATCTGCTATCTGCGAGGCAACTACGGATCATCTTCCAAAGGGGTATCACCCCACCCTCTAATATGCCCTGCTCAGAAGCAAAGTCAAGGTCTGTGCCTAACTTATCCCAGCTAGGTATAGTAAGGCTGCCAGAAAATGCGAACCACGGGGCAACAATATCTGCCTTCTGTAAAAATCTCTGTAAAGTACTACGTTTCACTTTTAGGTCCTTGGAACATAACAGGTTATCTAGGGCCAGGAGAAGCGGACTTGAAGATACGGCACCCATGACACAACAAAAGACACACACAAAAAAAGAGTGAAAGTAAGAGCAAAAGTACACAGTGCAGCTGAAATAAGATTTAATGCTCTCTCTGGCTTTACAGAGGAGCTGCCGCTTTGACAGCGGGTCCCAATTACCTAGGACTAATCTCCGCTTTAACCGCGGGTCCCAATTAATCTGGGACTGATCTCCGCTTTACCTGCGGGTCCCAACTTACCTGGGACTAATTGGTGCACCACCCCTGACTGCTGAAAGTTCTGGTTCCCGAGTTTTCAGCACCACTTGTCGCGACCCCTTGCCCGGAAGGAAGACGCAACTCAGGAATCTTCTTTCAGCAGTTTATTCAGGCCTTGATTAAAGTATCTTTTAGTGACCTTCCTTTCTCTTCCTCCCCGAGAGCCCAAGAACAGCATAATAAAGCCCCCCACGTACCAATCTTAAGCCGCCGCGTGGATCTTTTTTATAGGGTTGCAAGGGATAGCGTGCCAACTCTCCACAAAAGAATTTGCTAATCACAGGCCACAGTGGAAGCCGGCGCCATCTTCTAATGGCGGCCACAATCTACAACAATGGCTTACTACATTCTAGGTTCAAGCGTTCGTTTCCAGTAACACTTTGAATTTTTAGGTTTCACTCTGTTTTCTGCTATATAGATAGATGTGTTTGAAACTCTAAATCAAACACGGTTTGTGCAAGCTCCTTGAAACTTGACCAAATGAAGTAGTTCTAAGTTCTATCTCTATGGTTTGTTTCCTCTTGAAGTACCCCATGCAGAGACTGCGAAAAACACTTTCGTTTGAAAGGGGTTGCCAAGCTTCCAAAAAACTACTAGTTTGCTGAAATCTCAGCAAATATTTTTTCACCAAATCTTGATGATACTTGGTGGTAATGATCTGTTCACTAAGCACTCTTGGCTGCCCAATTTTCACTCTTCTAGGTTCAAGCGTTCGTTTCCAGTAACACTTTGAATTTTTAGGTTTCACTTTCACTCTGTTTTCTCCTACATAGATAGCTGTGTTTGGAATTCTAAATCAAACACGGTTTGTGCTAGCTCCTTGAAACTTGACCAAATGAAGTAGTTCTAAGTTCTATCTCTATGGTTTGTTTCCTCTTGAAGTACCCCATGCAGAGACTGGCGAAAAACACTTTCGTTTGAAAGGGGTTGTCAAGCTTCCAAAAAACTACTAGTTTGCTGAAATCTCAGCAAACATTTTTTCACCAAAACTTGATGATACTTGGTGGTAATGATCAGTTCACTAAGCCCACTTGGCTGCCCAATTTTCACTCTTCTAGGTTCAAGCGTTCGTTTCCAGTAACACTTTGAATTTTTAGGTTTCACTCTGTTTTCTCCTACATAGATAGCTGTGTTAGGAATTATAAATCAAACACGGTTTGTGCTAGCTTCTTGAAACTTGACAAAATGAATTAGTTCTAAGTTCTATCTCTATGGTTTGTTTCCTCTTGAAGTACCCCATGCAGAGACTGGCGAAAAACACTTTCGTTTGAAAGGGGTTGCCAAGCTTCCAAAAAACTACTAGTTTGCTGAAATCTCAGCAAACATTTTTCCACCGAATCTTGATGATACTTGGTGGTAATGATCAGTTCACTAATCCCACTTGGCTGCCCAATTTTTATTCTTCTAGGTTGAAGCATTCGTTTCCAGTAACAGTTTGAATTTTTAGGTTTCACTCTGTTTTCTCCTACATAGATAGCTGTGTTTGGAATTCCAAATCAAACACGGTTTGTGCTAGCTCCTTGAAACTTGACCAAATGAAGTAGTTCTAAGTTCTATCTCTATGGTTTGTTTCCTCTTGAAGTACACCATGCAGAGACTGGCGAAAAACACTTTGGTTTGAAAGGGGTTGCCAAGGTTCCAAAAAACTACTAGTTTGCTGAAATCTCAGCAAACAGTTTTTCACCAAATCTTGATGATACTTGGTGGTAATGATCAGTTCACTAAGCCCTCTTGGCTGCCCAATTTTCACTCTTCTAGGTTCAAGCGTTCGTTTACAGTAACACTTTGAATTTTTAGGTTTCATTCTGTTTTCTGCTATATAGATTGATGTGCTTGAAACTCTAAATCAAACACGGTTTGTGCTAGCTCCTTGAAACTTGACCAAATGAAGTATTTCTAAGTTCTATCTCTATGGTTTGTTTAATCTTGAAGTACCCCATGCAGAGACCGGCGAAAAAAACTTTCGTTTGAAAGGGGTTGCCAAGCTTCCAAAAAACTACTAGTTTGCTGAAATCTCAGCAAACATTTTTTCACCAAATCTTGATGATACTTGGTGGTAATGATCAGATCACTAATCCCACTTGGCTGCCCAATTTTTATTCTTCTAGGTTCAAGCGTTCGTTTCCAGTAACCGTTTGAATTTTTACGTTTCACTCTGTTTTCTCCTACATAGATAGCTGTGTTTGGAATTCTAAATCAAACACGGTTTGTGCTAGCTCCTTGAAACTTGACCAAATGAAGTAGTTCTAAGTTCTATCTCTATGGTTTGTTTCCTCTTGAAATACACCATGCAGAGACTGGCAAAAAGCACTTTCGTTTGTAAGAGGTTGCCAAGCTTCCAAAAAACTACTAGTTTGCTGAAATCTCAGCAAACATTTTTTCACCAAATCTTGATGATACTTGGTGGTAATGATCAGTTCACTAATCCCACTTGGCTGCCCAATTTTTATTCTTCTACGTTGAAGCATTCGTTTCCAGTAACAGTTTGAATTTTTAGGTTTCACTCTGTTTTCTCCTACATAGATAGCTGTGTTTGGAATTCTAAATCAAACACGGTTTGTGCTAGCTCCTTGAAACTTGACCAAATGAAGTAGTTCTAAGTTCTACCTCTATGGTTTGTTTCCTCTTGAAGTACCCCATGCAGAGACTGGCGAAAAACACTTTCGTTTGAAAGGGGTTGCCAAGCTTCCAAAAAACTACTAGTTTGCTGAAATCTCAGCAAACATTTTTTCACAAAATCTTGATGATACTTGGTGGTAATGATCAGTTCACTAAGCCCACTTGGCTGCCCAATTTTCACTTTTCTAGGTTCAAGCGTTCGTTTCCAGTAACACTTTGAATTTTTAGGTTTTACTCTGTTTTTTGCTATATAGATAGATGTGTTTGAAACTCTAAATCAAACACGGTTTGTGCTAGCTCCTTGAAACTTGACCAAATGAAGTAGTTCTAAGATCTATCTCTATGGTTTGTTTCCTCTTGAAGTACCCCATGCAGAGACTGGTGAAAAACACTTTCGTTTGAAAGGGGTTGCCAAGCTTCCAAAAAACTACTAGTTTGCTGAAATCTCAGCAAACATTTTTTCGCCAAATCTTGATGATACTCGATGGTAATGATCAGTTCACAAATCCCACTTGGCTGCCCAATTTTTATTCTTCTAGGTTGAAGCATTTGTTTCCAGTAACAGTTTGGATTTTTAGGTTTCACTCTGTTTTCTCCTACATAGATAGCTGTGTTTGGAATTCTAAATCAAACACGGTTTGTGCTAGCTCCTTGAAACTTGACCAAATGAAGTAGTTCTAAGTTCTATCTCTATGGTTTGTTTACTCTTGAAGTACCCCATGCAGAGACTGGCGAAAAGCACTTTCGTATGAAAGGGGTTGCCAAGCTTCCAAAAAACTACTAGTTTGCTGAAATCTCAGCAAACATTTTTTCACCAAATCTTGATGATACTTGGTGGTAATGATCATTTCTGTAAGCACTCTTGGCTGCCCAATTTTCACTCTTCTAGGTTCATGCGTTCGTTCCCAGTAACACTTTGAATTTTTAGGTTTCACTCTGTTTTCTCCTACATAGATAGCTGTGTTTGGAATTCTAAATCAAACACGGTTTGTGCTACCTCCTTGAAACTTGACACAATGAAGTAGTTCTAAGTTCTATCTCTATGGTTTGTTTCCTCTTGAAGTACCCCATGCAGAGACTGCCGAAAAACACTTTCGTTTGAAAGGGGTTGCCAAGCTTCCAAAAAACTACTAGTTTGCTGAAATCTCAGCAAACATTTTTTCAAAAAATCTTGATGATACTTGGTGGTAATGATCAGTTCACTAAGCCCACTTGGCTGCCCAATTTTCACTCTTCTAGGTTCAAGCGTTCGCTTCCAGTAACACTTTGAAATTTTAGGTTACACTCTGTTTTCTGCTATATAGATAGATGTGTTTGAAACTCTAAATCAAACACGGTTTGTGCTAGCTCCTTGAGACTTGACCAAATAAAGTAGTTCTAAGTTCTATCTCTATGGTTTGTTTCCTCTTGAAGTACCCCATGCAGAGACTGGCGAAAAACACTTTCGTTTGAAAGGGGTTGCCAAGCTTCCAAAAAACTACTAGTTTGCTGAAATCTCAGCAAACATTTTTTCGCCAAATCTTGATGATACTCGATGGTAATGATCAGTTCACAAATCCCACTTGGCTGCCCAATTTTTATTCTTCTAGGTTGAACCATTTGTTCCCAGTAACAGTTTGGATTTTTAGGTTTCACTCTGTTTTCTCCTACATAGATGCTGTGTTTGGAATTCTAAATCAAACACGGTTTGTGCTAGCTCCTTGAATCTTGACCAAATGAAGTAGTTCTAAGTTCTATCTCCATGGTTTGTTTCCTCTTGAAGTACCCCATGCAGAGACTGGCGAAAAGCACTTTCGTTTAAAAGGGGTTGCCAAGCTTCCAAAAAACTACTAGTTTGCTGAAATCTCAGCAAACATTTTTTCACCAAATCTTGATCATACTTGGTGGTAATGATCAGTTCACTAAGCACTCTTGGCTGCCCAATTTTCACTCTTCTAGGTTCAAGCGTTCGTTCCCAGTAACACTTTGAATTTTTAGGTTTCATTCTGTTTTCTGCTATATAGATTGATGTGTTTGAAACTCTAAATCAAACACGGTTTGTGCTAGCTTCTTGAAACTTGACCAAATGAGGTAGTTCTAAGTTCTATCTCTATGGTTTGTTTCCTCTTGAAGTACCCCATGCTGAGACTGGCGAAAAACACTTTCGTTTGAAAGGGGTTGCCAAGCTTCCAAAAAACTACTAGTTTGCTGAAATCTCAGCAAACATTTTTTCATCAAATCTTGATGATACTTGGTGGTAATGATCAGTTCACTAAGCCCTCTTGGCTGCCCAATTTTCACTCTTCTAGGTTCAAGCATTCGTTTAACACTTTGAATTTTTAGGTTTCATTCTGTTTTCTGCTATATAGATTGATGTGTTTGAAACTCTAAATCAAACACGGTTTTTGCTAGCTCCTTAAAACTTGACCAAATGAAGTAGTTCTAAGTTCTATCTCTATGGTTTGTTTCCTCTTGAAGTACCCCATGCAGAGACTGGCAAAAAACACTTTCGTTTGAAAGGGGTTGCCAAGCTTCCAAAAAACTACTAGTTTGCTGAAATCTCAGCAAACATTTTTTCACCAAATCTTGATGATACTTGGTGGTAATGATCAGTTCCCTAATCCCACTTGGCAGCCCAATTTTAATTCTTCTAGGTTGAAGCATTCGTTTCCAGTAACAGTTTGAATTTTTAGGTTTCACTCTGTTTTCTCCTACATAGATAGCTGTGTTTGGAATTCTAAATCAAACACGGTTTGTGCTAGCTCCTTGAAACTTGACCAAATTAAGTAGTTCTAAGTTCTATCTCTATGGTTTGTTTCCTCTTGAAGTACCCCATGCAGAGACTGGCGAAAAACACTTTCGTTTGAAAGGTGTTGCCAAGCTTCCAAAAAAACTACTAGTTTGCTGAAATCTCAGCAAACATTTTTTCACCAAATCTTGATGATACTTGGTGGTAATGATCAGTTCACTAAGCCCACTTGGCTGCCCAATTTTCACTCTTCTAGTGTCGCGACCCCTTGCCCGCAAGGAAGACGCAACTCAGGAATCTTCTTTCAGCAGTTTATTCAGGCCTTGATTAAAGTATCTTTTAGTGACCTTCCTTTCTCTTCCTCCCAGAGAGCCCAAGCACAGCCTAATAAAGCCCCCCATGTACCAATCTTAAGCCGCCGCGTGGATCTTTCTTATAGGGTGGCAAGTGATAGCTTTCCAACTCTCCACTAAAGAATTTGTTTATCACAGGCCACAGAGGAAGCCGGCGCCATCTTCTAATGGCGGCCACAATCTACTACAATGGCTTACTACAGTTCCCCCTTCTATTTTATAAAACAATGCAGGCGAAAGTAGAGGTCCTATCCCACTGTGCAGAAGTGGCTGCAATGTATGGTTCAGTCCTAAGGAGGCACCTTCCCCAGACCTGACCCCATATCAGCCGACGCCCTTTTTCGTAGGGCGGGGGTGTGGACGTCAAACCCGCATGCAATAGGACATGCTTTCCTTGAGGTCCGTTGAGGGATCACTCAAGTGCAGTGCTTTGCCTCGCATCCTGCATCGTGATGAAGGTGGACGAAGGGGGACTGCTGAGGCTGAACTGTGTCTGTACACAATGACAAACGAGTTGACAGCACCCTGAAAGAAAGGCACGGACCTTAAGGCGATAGAGAAGCATTAGTGTGGAAACCCACCTGCGTGCAATGGCAGCAAGACCGGCAGAGTGCAAGGGCTTTCCAACACTAAGAGAATAATGAGGAAAGACATGCCGATCCCAGTGCAATGTTATAATAACTTGGGGTGCAACGACCATGTCAAAAATTTACTGTTTAAGCTGCGCAAGCCAGACTTGAGGTGAATTGCCATTTTCTAAAGCTGCAAGAGCTTGGATGATCATAGCCTTATAGTGAGCATTGTGGGCCTTGAGGCGACAGAGAAACCACAAACAGAGAAACATACCGAAGCAACACATTGCACCAAAAATGCCTACCCCCACCCACTCTTTAAAAAAGGAAAAGGCAGAAGATATCCAATCGGTGAATTGACCCAAAGTCACGGGATCAACACGGGTGCTATTCAAGACAGCTATCTGGGTTAGTTGAGACTGGATCATGTCTTCCGCTTCCATGGACCAATTTCCAGCCAAATATTCGCCAATGATGCGGGAAGCATTCCTGGAATCATTAAATCTGACAGAGGTTATGCATAAATGTGCACGTTGGTCAACACAACCCAAAAGCACTAAGTCAGCCAATTCTTCTACCTGAGCTTGGAGTAAATCTATTCTTTGGTTGGCAGCTAAAATCCCTGACAAAATATGTTGATTAATTGTATTTTGGGATTCAAGTATAGTGGAAGTTTGTTGGACAACTTGATTAATGGTGGCAGCAGTTTGTACTTGATTGGCCATAGCCACTCCGGCCGTAACAGCTGCAGCAGCAGATATCGCCATGGCTGTCACTATAGCCGCTGTGATCCCAAAATCTCTGCAGACTCTAAGTAGCTCAACAATAGGGAATTTATCAGGATCCGCAGTGACCGGGATTGGGACGAAAGTTGGAATTTTCATAATCACTGCTACAGTCCAGGAACCATTCCAACACTCAGATAAGAGACAGGTAGTATGAGAACAATCCAGCATCCACGACGAGGTGGCCTCAGCCAAAAGGAATAAGAAGGGGGATTGGACACAGACCATAGCAGGAGGCAATATGGCATTATACAACAGAGAGTTGAATGAAACAGATGTAAGTCTATTACCTTGTTCACTTTCCCTAACAGTACCAGAAATATTAGCCAGCCAACGTTTGGCTCCTAGCAACTGAGCCAGTGCAGAAATATCGGCTGAAGCCCCCTTTTCATTGGAAATCAGCCATTGAAACCAGGACCAACCTACTCCTGTAGAGGAGCTGGCACTATTGTTAAAGTTATAAACATACCTATTAAGAGAGGGGGAAAGGGAGAAACCTTTAGCAACTTGATGTTTCTCCAAAGAATGATCCTGACAAGGCGTAAATGTTGGGGGGAAACCAAGATTAGGGGAACAGTAAGGAGAGGCCTTGAAATGAGTGGCATTATAAATACTACTAGAAGAAGGAGGCACTGGGATTAGTACCTCGGAGATAATAGCCAAGGTAGTTATGTTAAGAGCAGAGCTGCTGTTTGCGGGGGTCCCTGAGCCTGATTGCATCCCCGAAGCTACCTTGCTCAATACATCACTGATAATGCTTCCCGAGACCTGATTGGACCGCAATGGGTCCTCCCAGTTAGTCAAATTTTTGGTCTTAAGGCTAATGCAATTAGCGTTTCTAAGGCTGAAACAAAAAACTCCTGTGAGATTAACTTGAGATTGATTAAAAATTCTCTCCATGTCCCCTCTAGGAGAGGCACAGGGAGCAGACATCTCACATGAGGTTGAAAAAAGAGTGGGGAGGACACTAGAATTACCATGAACCGGCATCGGCATTGGCCATGCCCGTGCCACTGCCCACCACCGCATTGGTGTCGCCTGTGCCATCGGCACCAGCACCAGAGCCAGAGCACTTAACAGAATGAAGATCTTCATCACAGGATTGTTGTGGTATCTCTTGTTGCTGGTCAGCTGATGTCGAGACTCTTCTTGTCAAACGTTCAGGGACCCACAATGGTTCCGTATGATCCTGGGGAAAAACACATACAGATCCTCGTGCCCATGTCAGCACGGGGTCAGGGCCGTTCCATTGGCCCGTAAGAACATCCTTCCACTTAAAATAACCAATCACAGAGGGCTGAGGGGACACATGTCTATCGGCCGCAGAGCGACCATGAATATCCAAATTCAAAAAATTAATGGTAAAGAGAGCTAAGGACAGGCGTTCTGTAGGAGTGTGTTCAGCTCCTATTCGCCCTTTTTGTTTTTGTAAAGTTTCCTTTAAGGTGCGATGAGCACGCTCAACAATGCCTTGTCCTTGAGGATTATAAGGCAAACCATGAGTAAGTTGCACTCCAATAGTAGAACAAAAAGCTGTAAATTGTCTGCCAGTATAAGCAGGTCCATTATCAGTCTTAAGGGATGCAGGTGCACCCCATGCTGCCCATGCCTCTAAACAGTGAGTAATGACATTACGTGCCCTTTCTCCCGATAAAGCAGAAGCATGGATAATTCCAGAGCACGTATCAACGGAAACATGCACATACTTAAGGTTACCAAAGTCAGGTATATGTGTCACATCCATTTGCCAAACAATCAATGGCTTCAATCCCCGTGGGTTTACTCCATAATTAGGGGGATGAAGAAATGTGACACAATGGGGACATTGCAATACTATCTGCCGAGCATCCACTCTTGAAATGGAAAAACGCCTGCGCAGCGTTAATGCATTAACATGGAAGTTTTGGTGAAACAACTTAGCCCTCTCTAAGGAGGAAGCCAAGCATATCAATTGACCTTTAGTGGCTAAGTCTGCACAGGCATTACCTTGGGATAACGGACCAGGAAGAGAGGTGTGAGCCCTGATGTGCATTGGATAAAAAGAAGCAGTGCGGTTAGAGATAAGCTGTTGAAGCTGAGTAAAGTAAACAGACACATTATGGGCATAACTAATAGTTCCCACGGCCTCCAGGACTTTTAGTACTTGTACCACATAGCTGGAGTCCAAAATAAGATTAAAAGGAAAAGAACACTGTTTAAAAACTTCAATAACAATTTGTAGTTCTACCCATTGTGGATTTCCAGGAGCAAATTGATGCTGGATAGGGGGAGAGTCATTAATTACGTAGGCTCCCATTCCAGACTTGGAAGCATCAGTAAAAATGTTAACAGCCCCCGGAATTGGACTGGATGAAGTTACCTTAGGGAAAATGATGGGATGTTCTTTAACAAAATGGAGTAATGGATGAGAAGGGTAGTGATTATCAATACTCCCTTGAAACGAGCAACACAGAATAGCCCAGTTGTCTAGAGTAGCACATAAAACATTAAGTTGAGCTTTAGTGTAGGGTATGATAAGAGAAGAAGGTGATTGGCCGAAAAATTGAATGCTTTGTTGAATCCCTTTAAGTGCCAATGCTGAAACAGCATCAGGATAATATTCTAAGGATTTTCCTGGGGATACATGTGGGTGGATCCATAGTAAAGGCCCATCTTGCCACAGTACTCCAGTAGGCTGCCGCATAGTGGCAAGCACATATAACTGGAAAGGTTTATCACTCTGGAGCCTGCATAGAGTGGCATGCTGTATAGCTTGTTCTACTTTTATAAGGGCCGCTCTAGCCTCAGTAGTGAGGCTACGAGGGGAAGAAAGATCTGGATCACCCTTAAGAGTAGCATACAAAGGCTGGAGCACAATATTAGGAATATGTAAATATCCTCTTATCCAATTAATATCTCCCAGCAATTTTTGAAAATCATTTAGAGTTCGGAGATCTTGAGTCCTGATGGTAATTTTTTGTGGTTTTAATTTGTCATACCCAATTGTTGCTCCCAAAAACATGATAGAATCCCCCGTTTGAACCTTTTCAGGTGCGATGTGCAGTCCATGTTGAGCCAACAGCATCACAAGTTCTTTATAAGCCTCATAAACTGTCTGTTCTGATTTTGCGGCCAATAACACATCATCCATATAGTGAATGATCTTGGTGGAGGAATACTTATGTCTGAGAGGTGCGAGTGCCTTCCCCACATACATCTGGCACATCGTGGGACTGTTAGCCATCCCCTGTGGCAACACCACCCACTCAAACCTTTGATCTGATTCTTCGTGATTACACGAGGGAAGGGTGAAAGCAAAACGTTGTGAATCTCTAGGATGCAAAGGAATGGAAAAGAAACAGTCTTTAATGTCAATAACAATTATATGCCAGCCTTGAGGAACAGAGGAGAGCAGAGGCAGCCCTCTTTGAATGGGCCCCATAAGCTGCATCTGAGCATTAACTGCTCGTAGATCATGCAGTAGGCGCCACTTCCCTGATTTTCTCTTAATGACAAATATGGGAGTATTCCATGGAGAAGTAGAAGGTTGGATGTGACCCAAATCAAGTTGTTCTTTGACTAGATCATGGGCTGCTGCCAGTTTAACCGAGGGAAGAGGCCACTGAGGCACCCAAACAGGCTCCTCGGTGAGCCATGTTATGGGCATTTGAGCCCCAGTGGCCCCTAGGAAAAACCCAGACCAAACCTGTTAAGCTTTTGATGACCTTGCACAGGATGCTTACGTCCCTGTATGTGCCTTCCTAGTCCTAGACCTGGCCTATACCCCATATTTTGCATGATATGTTGAGACACTGGGGAATAGTCATTACTAAGAGTGAACCCCATGTCTTTCATCAGATCACGGCCCCATAAAGAAATAGGTAAATCAAGTACATAAGGCTGAAAGGTACCATCATGTCCTTCCGAGTCCTTCCAAGATAGATGTCTAGAGCTGATTTGAGGGGCCTGGGCATATACAAGTCCTCTTAAGGATTGATCAGAAGCCTGCACTGGCCATCCCCTAGACCAGTCCTTAAGGGCTATGATACTACGATCTGCTCCTGTGTCCAGCAATCCCACAATAGATTTACCTTCTATGCTTAATTCCAAAGTGGGGCAATTGCTCATATCCAGTGATAAATAGGCAGAATTTCCTCCGGTGGTACCAATCTGATTTCCTGTCCGTGACCTTGAGTCAGCAGGGAAGTGATTATGCAAACTAGGCAAAATTAGCAATTGAGCAATCCGATCCCCTGGGGAGATAGACACAATGCCCCTTGGAGCTTCCACCATAACCTTTACTGCCCCTACAGTATCAGGGTTTACAACTCCGGGGAAAACATGAAGACCTTGTAGGATAGAGGATGCACGTCCAATTAACAAACCTACAGTGCCAGGGGGTAAAGGCCCTTTGAACTCAGTTTCCACCAATTGGACTCCCATCTTAGGTGTTAATACGAGTCTGGAGATGGAACAGAGGTCCAATCCCACGGCACCTGTAGTGGCTCTCCGCATCTCGTGGGATGGCGTAGAGAAGGCCATGTCTCGGGTTCGGGTGTGACATTCTCCATTGCCCCATATATTCGTGGGCCCTGGGGTCGGGGGCCCCTTCGGCCGTTTTTTGGCTCAGCTGAAATAGGCTGTCCATGGATGTCCCTCACTGATCTACACTCTCTTGCCCAATGTTTCCCCTTTTTGCATTTTGGACACAGCCCCGGTTGACAAGGGCCATTAGAAGGGCCACCGCGAGGAGGTCCAGTAAAATTGCCTTTTTTGGGACATTCACGTTTGAAATGGCCGGATTGACCACAATGGAAGCATGTTCCGGCACCAGGACCGCCCCCTTTTGCAATCCGAAGGACAGCAGCTGCAAGACCTGCATTAGTTAAGGGTCCTCCAAGCTCTCTACACACTTTCATCCAAGCTTCTATGCCCTTGTTTTTATAAGGAGCGATTGCTGCTTTACATTCTTTGGTGCATTGCTCAAAAACAAGTTGTTTAATCAAGGGCATTGCTCTATCAGGGTCACCAAAGATTTTTCCTGCGGCATCCACCATCCTAGCAACAAAGTCCGAGAAAGGTTCTGTGGGGCCTTGCATGATTTTTGTTAAATTGCCAGACACTTGTCCTCTATTTGGGAGTGATTTCCATGCACGGATACAAATGTTATTGATCTGTTCATATACCTCAGGGGGGTATCCTGTTTGTTGATTAGCAAATCTGCCTTGTCCCAAAAGCATTTCCTTGTCCCAATGGGGGTGTCCCGCCGCATAGTTTTGGGCAGCCTGCTCTACAGCACCCTCTAGCACAAAGGCTCTCCAGTCCAAATATTTGCCTGGAGAAACACAAGCCCGAACAAGGCTAGCCCAATCAGAGGGAGTCATACAGTATCTAGACAGACTCTCCACCTGAGTTAATGTGAAGGCGGCATCCACCCCATAAGTGCGCACAGACTCTGCCAGGGTCTTCACAATTTTGAAATCTAAGGGCTCATGGAATCTTCCACTATTGTCATCCTGGAAAACTGGATAAGCAAGACCCATCTCAGCGTTAACAGCCCTCCATGTTTGGGCATGGAAAGCTCTCCTCGAAACACCCTTAGCATACGGCGGCGGGTCCGGAGGATCATTTTTCTTGAGTTCCTGTTTATCTTTGTTCCCTTCTCCCATAGTTAAACTCCCTAGCTGCCGAGACAGTCTCCCGAGCTCCTCCTGTTCATCCTCCTCCTCTTCTGACCCACTTTTGCATGGGAGTGTGCGCAGTTTACTGAGATCTGGATACAAGCGTTTCCTCCCCCGTTTCTCGCTCTGCACATTCCCCTCCTCCTGAAATATTTCACTCCGTGCCAGAGACAATCACCTCCTCCCCTGTTTCTCGCTCCGCACACTGCCATCCTCCTGTAATACGTCACTGCCTGCCGGAGATAATTGTTTCCTCCCCTGTTTCTCGCTCCGCACACTCCCACCCTCCTGAAATACCTCACTGCCTGCCATTTCTGATCTTTCTTCATGTAATTGCTCTAAAACTTCTTTTCCTTTAGTAAGTGCTTCCTGACATCTGCTATCTGCGAGGCAACTACGGATCATCTTCCAAAGGGGTATCACCCCACCCTCTAATATGCCCTGCTCAGAAGCAAAGTCAAGGTCTGTGCCTAACTTATCCCAGCTAGGTATAGTAAGGCTGCCAGAAAATGCGAACCACGGGGCAACAATATCTGCCTTCTGTAAAAATCTCTGTAAAGTACTACGTTTCACTTTTAGGTCCTTGGAACATAACAGGTTATCTAGGGCCAGGAGAAGCGGACTTGAAGATACGGCACCCATGACACAACAAAAGACACACACAAAAAAAGAGTGAAAGTAAGAGCAAAAGTACACAGTGCAGCTGAAATAAGATTTAATGCTCTCTCTGGCTTTACAGAGGAGCTGCCGCTTTGACAGCGGGTCCCAATTACCTAGGACTAATCTCCGCTTTAACCGCGGGTCCCAATTAATCTGGGACTGATCTCCGCTTTACCTGCGGGTCCCAACTTACCTGGGACTAATTGGTGCACCACCCCTGACTGCTGAAAGTTCTGGTTCCCGAGTTTTCAGCACCACTTGTCGCGACCCCTTGCCCGGAAGGAAGACGCAACTCAGGAATCTTCTTTCAGCAGTTTATTCAGGCCTTGATTAAAGTATCTTTTAGTGACCTTCCTTTCTCTTCCTCCCCGAGAGCCCAAGAACAGCATAATAAAGCCCCCCACGTACCAATCTTAAGCCGCCGCGTGGATCTTTTTTATAGGGTTGCAAGGGATAGCGTGCCAACTCTCCACAAAAGAATTTGCTAATCACAGGCCACAGTGGAAGCCGGCGCCATCTTCTAATGGCGGCCACAATCTACAACAATGGCTTACTACATTCTAGGTTCAAGCGTTCGTTTCCAGTAACACTTTGAATTTTTAGGTTTCACTCTGTTTTCTGCTATATAGATAGATGTGTTTGAAACTCTAAATCAAACACGGTTTGTGCAAGCTCCTTGAAACTTGACCAAATGAAGTAGTTCTAAGTTCTATCTCTATGGTTTGTTTCCTCTTGAAGTACCCCATGCAGAGACTGGCGAAAAACACTTTCGTTTGAAAGGGGTTGCCAAGCTTCCAAAAAACTACTAGTTTGCTGAAATCTCAGCAAATATTTTTTCACCAAATCTTGATGATACTTGGTGGTAATGATCTGTTCACTAAGCACTCTTGGCTGCCCAATTTTCACTCTTCTAGGTTCAAGCGTTCGTTTCCAGTAACACTTTGAATTTTTAGGTTTCACTTTCACTCTGTTTTCTCCTACATAGATAGCTGTGTTTGGAATTCTAAATCAAACACGGTTTGTGCTAGCTCCTTGAAACTTGACCAAATGAAGTAGTTCTAAGTTCTATCTCTATGGTTTGTTTCCTCTTGAAGTACCCCATGCAGAGACTGGCGAAAAACACTTTCGTTTGAAAGGGGTTGTCAAGCTTCCAAAAAACTACTAGTTTGCTGAAATCTCAGCAAACATTTTTTCACCAAAACTTGATGATACTTGGTGGTAATGATCAGTTCACTAATCCCACTTGGCTGCCCAATTTTCACTCTTCTAGGTTCAAGTGTTCGTTTCCAGTAACACTTTGAATTTTTAGGTTTCACTCTGTTTTCTCCTACATAGATAGCTGTGTTAGGAATTATAAATCAAACACGGTTTGTGCTAGCTTCTTGAAACTTGACAAAATGAATTAGTTCTAAGTTCTATCTCTATGGTTTGTTTCCTCTTGAAGTACCCCATGCAGAGACTGGCGAAAAACACTTTCGTTTGAAAGGGGTTGCCAAGCTTCCAAAAAACTACTAGTTTGCTGAAATCTCAGCAAACATTTTTTCACCGAATCTTGATGATACTTGGTGGTAATGATCAGTTCACTAATCCCACTTGGCTGCCCAATTTTTATTCTTCTAGGTTGAAGCATTCGTTTCCAGTAACAGTTTGAATTTTTAGGTTTCACTCTGTTTTCTCCTACATAGATAGCTGTGTTTGGAATTCCAAATCAAACACGGTTTGTGCTAGCTCCTTGAAACTTGACCAAATGAAGTAGTTCTAACTTCTATCTCTATGGTTTGTTTCCTCTTGAAGTACCCCATGCAGAGACTGGCGAAAAGCACTTTCGTTTGAAAGGGGTTGGCAAATTTCCAAAAAACTACTAGTTTGCTGAAATCTCAGTAACCATTTTTTCACCAAATCTTGATGATACTTGGTGGTAATCATCAGTTCACTAAGCCCACTTGGCTGCCCAATTTTCACTCTTCTAGGTTCAAGCGTTCGTTTCCAGGAACACTTTGAATATTTAGGTATCACTCTGTTTTCTGCTATATAGATAGCTGTGTTTGAAACTCTAAATCAAACACGGTTTGTGCTAGCTCCTTGAAACTTGACCAAATGAAGTAGTTCTATGTTCTATCTAAATGGTTTGTTTCCTCTTGAAGTACCCCATGCAGAGACTGGCGAAAAACACTTTCGTTTGAAAGGGGTTGCCAAGCTTCCAAAAAACAACTAGTTTGCTGAAATCTCAGCAAACATTTTTTCACCAAATCTTGATGATACTTGGTGGTAATGATCAGTTCACTAATCCCACTTGGCTGCCCAATTTTTATTCTTCTAGGTTGAAGCATTCGTTTCCAGTAAAAGTTTAAATTTTTAGGTTTCACTCTGTTTTCTCCTACATAGATAGCTGTGTTTGGAATTCTAAATCAAACACGGTTTGTGCTAACTCCTTGAAACTTGACCAAATGAAGTAGTTCTAAATTCTATCTCTATGGTTTGTTTCCTCTTGAAGTACCCCATGCAGAGAATGGCGAAAAGCACTTTCATTTGAAAGGGGTTGCCAAGCTTCCAAAAAACTACTAGTTTGCTGAAATCTCAGCAAACATTTTTTCACCAAATCTTGATGATATTTAGTGGTAATGATCAGTTCACTAAGCACTCTTGGCTGCCAAATTTTCACTCTTCTATTTTCAAGCATTCGTTTCCAGTAACACGTTGAATTTTTAGGTTTCACTCTGTTTTCTCATACATAGATAGCTGTGTTTGGAATTCTAAATCAAACAGGGTTTGTGCTAGCTCCTTGAAACTTGACAAAATGAAGTAGTTCTAAGTTCTATCTCTATGGTTTGTTTCCTCTTGAAGTACCCCATGCAGAGACTGGCGAAAAACACTTTCGTTTGAAAGGGGTTGCCAAGCTTCCATAAAACTACTAGTTTGCTGAAATCTCAGCAAACATTTTTTCACCAAATCTTGATGATACTTGGTGGTAATGATCAGTTCACTAATCGCACTTGGCTGCCTAATTTTTGTTCTTCTAGGTTCAAGCGTTCGTTTCCAGTAACAGTTTGAATTTTTAGGTTTCACTCTGTTTTCTCCTACATAGATAGCTGTGTTTGGAATTCTAAATCAAACACGGTTTGTGCTAGCTCCTTGAAACTTGACCAAATGTAGTAGTTCTAAGTTCTATCTCTATGGTTTGTTTCCTCTTGAAGTACACCATGCAGAGATTGGCGAAAAGCACTTTCGTTTGAAAGGGGTTGCCAAGCTTCCAAAAAACTACTAGTTTGCTGAAATCTCAGCAAACATTTTTTCACCAAATCTTGATGATACTTGGTGGTAATGATCAGTTCACTAAGCCCACTTGGCTGCCCAATTTTCAATCTTCTAGGTTCAAGCGTTCGTTTCCAGTAACACTTTGAATTTTTAGGTTTCACTCTGTTTTCTCTTACATAGATAGCTGTGTTTGGAATTCTAAATCAAACACGGTTTGTGCTAGCTCCTTGAAACTTGACCAAATGTAGTAGTTCTAAGTTCTATCACTATCGTTTGTTTCCTCTTGAAATACCCCATGCAGAGACTGGCGAAAAACACTTTCATTTGAAAGGGGTTGCCGAGCTTCCAAAAAACTACTAGTTTGCTGAAATCTCAGCAAACATTTTTTCATCAAATCTTGATGATACTTGGTGGTAATGATCAGTTCACTAGTCCCACCTGGCTGCCCAATTTTTATTCTTCTAGGTTCAAGCGTTCGTTTCAAGTAACAGTTTGAATTTTTAGGTTTCACTCTGTTTTCTCCTACATAGATAGCTGTGTTTGGAATTCTAAATCAAACACGGTTTGTGCTAGCAACTTGAAACTTGACCAAATGAAGTAGTTCTAAGTTCTATCTCTATGGTTTGTTTCCTCTTGAAGTACACGATGCAGAGACTGGAGAAAACCACTTTCGTTTGAAAGGGGTTGCCAAGCTTCCAAAAAACTACTAGTTTGCTGAAATCTTAGCAAACATTTTTTCACCAAATCTTGATGATACTTGGTGGTAATGATCAGTTCACTAAGCCAACTTGGCTGCCCAATTTTCACTCTTCTAGGTTCAAGCGTTCGTTTCCAGTAACACTTTGAATTTTTAGGTTTCACTCTGTTTTCTCCTACATAGATAGCTGTGTTTGGAATTCTAAATCAAACACGGTTTGTGCTAGATACTTGAAACTTGAACGAATGAAGTAGTTCTAAGTTCTATCTCTATGGTTTGTTTCCTCTTGAAGTACCCCATGCAGAGAGTGGCGAAAAACACTTTCGTTTGAAAGGGGTTGCCAAGCTTCCAAAAAACTACTAGTTTGCTGAAATCTCAGCAAACATTTTTTCACCAAATCTTGATGATACTTGGTGGCAATGATCAGTTCACTAATCCCACTTGGCTGCCCAATTTTCATTCTTTTAGGTTGAAGCATTCGTTTCCAGCAAAAGTTTGAATTTTTAGGTTTCACTCTGTTTTCTCCAACATAGATAGCTGTGTTTGGAATTCTAAAACAAACACGGTTTGTGCTAGCTCCTTGAAACTTGACAAAATGAAGTGGTTCTAAGTTCTATCTCTATGGTTTGTTTCCTCTTGAAGTACCCCATGCAGAGACTGGCGAAAAACACTTTCGTTTGAAAGGGGTTGCCAAGCTTCCAAAAAACTACTAGTTTGCTGAAATCTCAGCAAACATTTTTTCACCAAATCTTGATGATACTTGGTTGTAATGATCAGTTCACTAAGCACTCTTGGCTGCCCAATTTTCACTCTTCTAGGTTCAAGCATTCGTTTCCAGTAACACTTTGAATTTTTAGGTTTCACTCTGTTTTCTCTTACATAGATAGCTGTGTTTGGAATTCTAAAACAAACACGGTTTGTGCTAGCTCCTTGAAACTTGACAAAATGAAGTAGTTCTAAGTTCTATCTCTATGGTTTGTTTCCTCTTGAAGTACACCATGCAGAGACTGGCGAAAAACACTTTCGTTTGAAAGGGGTTGCCAAGCTTCCAAAAAACTACTAGTTTGCTGAAATCTCAGCAAACATTTTTTCACCAAAACTTGATGATACTTCGTGGTAATGATCAGTTCACTAATCGCACTTGGCTGCCTAATTTTTATTCTTCTAGGTTCAAGCGTTCGTTTCCAGTAACAGTTTGAATTTTTAGGTTTCACTCTGTTTTCTCCTACATAGATTGCTGTGTTTGGAATTCTAAATCAAACACGGTTTGTGCTAGCTCGTTGAAAGTTGACCAAATGTAGTAGTTCTAAGTTCTATTTCTATGGTTTGTTTCCTCTTGAAGTACACCATGCAGAGATTGGCGAAAAGCACTTTCGTTTGAAAGAGGTTGCGAAGCTTCCAAAAAACTACAAGTTTGCTGAAATCTCAGCAAACATTTTTTCACCAAATATTGATGATACTTGGTGGTAATGATCAGTTCACTAAGCCCACTTGGCTGCCCAATTTTCACTCTTCTAGGTTCAAGCATTCGTTTCCAGTAACACTTTGAATTTTTAGGTTTCACTCTGTTTTCTCCTACATAGATAGCTGTGTTTGAAATTCTAAATCAAACACGGTTTGTGCTAGCTCCTTGAAACTTGACCAAATTAAGTAGTTCTAAGTTCTATCTCTATGGTTTGTTTCCTCTTGAAGTACTATATGCAGAGAATGGCGAAAAACACTTTCGTTTGAAAGGGGTTGTCAAGCTTCCAAAAAACTACTAGTTTGCTGAAATCTCAGCAAACATTTTTTCACCAAATCTTGATGATACTTGGTGGTAATGATCAGTTCACTAGTCCCACCTGGCTGCCCCATTTTTATTCTTCTAGGTTCAAGCGTTCTTTTCCAGTAACAGTTTGAATTTTTAAGTTTCACTCTGTTTTCTCCTACAGAGATAGCTGTGTTTGGAACTCTAAATCAAACACGGTTTGTGCTAGCTCCTTGAAACTTGACCAAATGAAGTAGTTCTAAGTTCTATCTCTATGGTTTGTTTCCTCTTGAAGTACACCATGCAGAGACTGGCGAAAACCACTTTCGTTTGAAAGGGGTTGCCAAGCTTCCAAAAAACTACTAGTTTGCTGAAATCTCAGCAAACATTTTTTCACCAAATCTTGATGATACTTGGTGGTAATGATCAGTTCACTAAGCCCACTTGGCTGCCCAATTTTCACTGTTCTAGGTTCAAGCGTTCGTTTCCAGTAACACTTTGAAGTTTTAGTTTTCACTCTGTTTTCTCCTACATAGATAGCTGTGTTTGAAATTCTAAATCAAACACGGTTTGTGCTAGCTCCTTGAAACTTGACCAAATGAAGTAGTTCTAAGTTCTATCTCTATGGTTTGTTTCCTCTTGAAGTACACCATGCAGAGACTGGCGAAAAACACTTTCGTTTGAAAGGGGTTGCCAAGCTTCCAAAAAAACTACTAGTTTGCTGAAATCTCAGCAAACATTTTTTCACCAAATCTTGATGATAATTGGTGGTAATGATCAGATCACTAAGCCCACTTGGGTGCCCAATTTTTATTTTTCTAGGTTGAAGCATTCGTTTCCAGTAACAGTTTGAAATTTTAGGTTTCACTCTGTTTTCTCCTGCATAGATAGCTGTGTTTGGAATTCTAAATCAAACACGGTTTTAGCTAGCTCCTTGAAACTTGACCAAATGAAGTAGTTCTAAGTTCTATCTGTATGGTTTGTTTCCTATTAAAGTACCCCATGCAGAGACTGGCGAAAAACACGTTCATTGGAAAGGGGTTGCAAAGCTTCCAAAAAACTACTAGTTTGCTGAAATCTCAGCAAACATTTTTTCACCAAATCTTGATGATACTTGGTGGTAATGATCAGTTCCCTAATCCCACTTGGCTGCCCAATTTTTATTCTTCTAGGTTGAAGCATTCGTTTCCAGTAACAGTTTGAATTTTTAGGTTTCACTCTGTTTTCTCCTACATAGATAGCTGTGTTTGGAATTCTAAATCAAACACCGTTTGTGCTAGCTAATTGAAACTTGACCAAATGAAGTAGTTCTAAATTCTATCTCTATGGTTTGTTTCCTCTTGAAGTACCCCATGCAGAGACTGGCGAAAAGCACTTTCATTTGAAAGGGGTTGCCAAGCTTCCAAAAAACTACTAGTTTGCTGAAATCTCAGCAAACATTTTTTCACCAAATCTTGATGATATTTAGTGGTAATGATCAGTTCACTAAGCACTCTTGGCTGCCAAATTTTCACTCTTCTATTTTCAAGCATTCGTTTCCAGTAACACGTTGAATTTTTAGGTTTCACTCTGTTTTCTCATACATAGATAGCTGTGTTTGGAATTCTAAATCAAACAGGGTTTGTGCTAGCTCCTTGAAACTTGACAAAATGAAGTAGTTCTAAGTTCTATCTCTATGGTTTGTTTCCTCTTGAAGTACCCCATGCAGAGACTGGCGAAAAACACTTTCGTTTGAAAGGGGTTGCCAAGCTTCCATAAAACTACTAGTTTGCTGAAATCTCAGCAAACATTTTTTCACCAAATCTTGATGATACTTGGTGGTAATGATCAGTTCACTAATCGCACTTGGCTGCCTAATTTTTGTTCTTCTAGGTTCAAGCGTTCGTTTCCAGTAACAGTTTGAATTTTTAGGTTTCACTCTGTTTTCTCCTACATAGATAGCTGTGTTTGGAATTCTAAATCAAACACGGTTTGTGCTAGCTCCTTGAAACTTGACCAAATGTAGTAGTTCTAAGTTCTATCTCTATGGTTTGTTTCCTCTTGAAGTACACCATGCAGAGATTGGCGAAAAGCACTTTCGTTTGAAAGGGGTTGCCAAGCTTCCAAAAAACTACTAGTTTGCTGAAATCTCAGCAAACATTTTTTCACCAAATCTTGATGATACTTGGTGGTAATGATCAGTTCACTAAGCCCACTTGGCTGCCCAATTTTCAATCTTCTAGGTTCAAGCGTTCGTTTCCAGTAACACTTTGAATTTTTAGGTTTCACTCTGTTTTCTCTTACATAGATAGCTGTGTTTGGAATTCTAAATCAAACACGGTTTGTGCTAGCTCCTTGAAACTTGACCAAATGTAGTAGTTCTAAGTTCTATCACTATCGTTTGTTTCCTCTTGAAATACCCCATGCAGAGACTGGCGAAAAACACTTTCATTTGAAAGGGGTTGCCGAGCTTCCAAAAAACTACTAGTTTGCTGAAATCTCAGCAAACATTTTTTCATCAAATCTTGATGATACTTGGTGGTAATGATCAGTTCACTAGTCCCACCTGGCTGCCCAATTTTTATTCTTCTAGGTTCAAGCGTTCGTTTCAAGTAACAGTTTGAATTTTTAGGTTTCACTCTGTTTTCTCCTACATAGATAGCTGTGTTTGGAATTCTAAATCAAACACGGTTTGTGCTAGCAACTTGAAACTTGACCAAATGAAGTAGTTCTAAGTTCTATCTCTATGGTTTGTTTCCTCTTGAAGTACACGATGCAGAGACTGGAGAAAACCACTTTCGTTTGAAAGGGGTTGCCAAGCTTCCAAAAAACTACTAGTTTGCTGAAATCTTAGCAAACATTTTTTCACCAAATCTTGATGATACTTGGTGGTAATGATCAGTTCACTAAGCCCACTTGGCTGCCCAATTTTCACTCTTCTAGGTTCAAGCGTTCGTTTCCAGTAACACTTTGAATTTTTAGGTTTCACTCTGTTTTCTCCTACATAGATAGCTGTGTTTGGAATTCTAAATCAAACACGGTTTGTGCTAGATACTTGAAACTTGAACGAATGAAGTAGTTCTAAGTTCTATCTCTATGGTTTGTTTCCTCTTGAAGTACCCCATGCAGAGAGTGGCGAAAAACACTTTCGTTTGAAAGGGGTTGCCAAGCTTCCAAAAAACTACTAGTTTGCTGAAATCTCAGCAAACATTTTTTCACCAAATCTTGATGATACTTGGTGGCAATGATCAGTTCACTAATCCCACTTGGCTGCCCAATTTTCATTCTTTTAGGTTGAAGCATTCGTTTCCAGCAAAAGTTTGAATTTTTAGGTTTCACTCTGTTTTCTCCAACATAGATAGCTGTGTTTGGAATTCTAAAACAAACACGGTTTGTGCTAGCTCCTTGAAACTTGACAAAATGAAGTGGTTCTATGTTCTATCTCTATGGTTTGTTTCCTCTTGAAGTACCCCATGCAGAGACTGGCGAAAAACACTTTCGTTTGAAAGGGGTTGCCAAGCTTCCAAAAAACTACTAGTTTGCTGAAATCTCAGCAAACATTTTTTCACCAAATCTTGATGATACTTGGTTGTAATGATCAGTTCACTAAGCACTCTTGGCTGCCCAATTTTCACTCTTCTAGGTTCAAGCATTCGTTTCCAGTAACACTTTGAATTTTTAGGTTTCACTCTGTTTTCTCTTACATAGATAGCTGTGTTTGGAATTCTAAAACAAACACGGTTTGTGCTAGCTCCTTGAAACTTGACAAAATGAAGTAGTTCTAAGTTCTATCTCTATGGTTTGTTTCCTCTTGAAGTACACCATGCAGAGACTGGCGAAAAACACTTTCGTTTGAAAGGGGTTGCCAAGCTTCCAAAAAACTACTAGTTTGCTGAAATCTCAGCAAACATTTTTTCACCAAAACTTGATGATACTTCGTGGTAATGATCAGTTCACTAATCGCACTTGGCTGCCTAATTTTTATTCTTCTAGGTTCAAGCGTTCGTTTCCAGTAACAGTTTGAATTTTTAGGTTTCACTCTGTTTTCTCCTACATAGATTGCTGTGTTTGGAATTCTAAATCAAACACGGTTTGTGCTAGCTCGTTGAAAGTTGACCAAATGTAGTAGTTCTAAGTTCTATTTCTATGGTTTGTTTCCTCTTGAAGTACACCATGCAGAGATTGGCGAAAAGCACTTTCGTTTGAAAGAGGTTGCGAAGCTTCCAAAAAACTACAAGTTTGCTGAAATCTCAGCAAACATTTTTTCACCAAATATTGATGATACTTGGTGGTAATGATCAGTTCACTAAGCCCACTTGGCTGCCCAATTTTCACTCTTCTAGGTTCAAGCATTCGTTTCCAGTAACACTTTGAATTTTTAGGTTTCACTCTGTTTTCTCCTACATAGATAGCTGTGTTTGAAATTCTAAATCAAACACGGTTTGTGCTAGCTCCTTGAAACTTGACCAAATTAAGTAGTTCTAAGTTCTATCTCTATGGTTTGTTTCCTCTTGAAGTACTATATGCAGAGAATGGCGAAAAACACTTTCGTTTGAAAGGGGTTGTCAAGCTTCCAAAAAACTACTAGTTTGCTGAAATCTCAGCAAACATTTTTTCACCAAATCTTGATGATACTTGGTGGTAATGATCAGTTCACTAGTCCACCTGGCTGCCCCATTTTTATTCTTCTAGGTTCAAGCGTTCTTTTCCAGTAACAGTTTGAATTTTTAAGTTTCACTCTGTTTTCTCCTACAGAGATAGCTGTGTTTGGAACTCTAAATCAAACACGGTTTGTGCTAGCTCCTTGAAACTTGACCAAATGAAGTAGTTCTAAGTTCTATCTCTATGGTTTGTTTCCTCTTGAAGTACACCATGCAGAGACTGGCGAAAACCACTTTCGTTTGAAAGGGGTTGCCAAGCTTCCAAAAAACTACTAGTTTGCTGAAATCTCAGCAAACTTTTTTTCACCAAATCTTGATGATACTTGGTGGTAATGATCAGTTCACTAAGCCCACTTGGCTGCCCAATTTTCACTGTTCTAGGTTCAAGCGTTCGTTTCCAGTAACACTTTGAAGTTTTAGTTTTCACTCTGTTTTCTCCTACATAGATAGCTGTGTTTGAAATTCTAAATCAAACACGGTTTGTGCTAGCTCCTTGAAAACTTGACCAAATGAAGTAGTTCTAAGTTCTATCTCTATGGTTTGTTTCCTCTTGAAGTACACCATGCAGAGACTGGCGAAAAACACTTTCGTTTGAAAGGGGTTGCCAAGCTTCCAAAAAAACTACTAGTTTGCTGAAATCTCAGCAAACATTTTTTCACCAAATCTTGATGATAATTGGTGGTAATGATCAGATCACTAAGCCCACTTGGGTGCCCAATTTTTATTTTTCTAGGTTGAAGCATTCGTTTCCAGTAACAGTTTGAAATTTTAGGTTTCACTCTGTTTTCTCCTGCATAGATAGCTGTGTTTGGAATTCTAAATCAAACACGGTTTTAGCAAGCTCCTTGAAACTTGACCAAATGAAGTAGTTCTAAGTTCTATCTGTATGGTTTGTTTCCTATTAAAGTACCCCATGCAGAGACTGGCGAAAAACACGTTCATTGGAAAGGGGTTGCAAAGCTTCCAAAAAACTACTAGTTTGCTGAAATCTCAGCAAACATTTTTTCACCAAATCTTGATGATACTTGGTGGTAATGATCAGTTCCCTAATCCCACTTGGCTGCCCAATTTTTATTCTTCTAGGTTGAAGCATTCGTTTCCAGTAACAGTTTGAATTTTTAGGTTTCACTCTGTTTTCTCCTACATAGATAGCTGTGTTTGGAATTCTAAATCAAACACCGTTTGTGCTAGCTAATTGAAACTTGACCAAATGAAGTAGTTCTAAATTCTATCTCTATGGTTTGTTTCCTCTTGAAGTACCCCATGCAGAGACTGGCGAAAAGCACTTTCGTTTGAAAGGGGTTGCCAAGCTTCCAAAAAACTACTAGTTTGCTGAAATCTCAGCAAACATTTTTTCACCAAATCTTGATGATACTTGGTTGTAATGATCAGTTCACTAAGACTCTTGGCTGCCCAATTTTCACTCTTCTAGGTTCAAGCATTCGTTTAGAGTAACACTTTGAATTTTTAGGTTTCACTCTGTTTTCTCTTACATCGATAGCTGTGTTTGGAATTCTAAATCAAACACGGTTTTGGCTAGCTCCTTGAAACTTGACAAAATGAAGTAGTTCTAAGTTCTATCTCTATGGTTTGTTTCCTCTTGAAGTACCCCATGCAGAGACTGGCGAAAAACACTTTCGTTTGAAAGGGGTTGCCAAGCTTCCAAAAAACTACTAGTTTGCTGAAATCTCAGCAAACGTTTTTTCACCAAAACTTGATGATACTTGGTGGTAATGATCAGTTCACTAATCGCACTTGGCTGCCTAATTTTTATTCTTCTAGGTTCAAGCGTTCGTTTCCAGTAACAGTTTGAATTTTTAGGTTTCACTCTGTTTTCTCCTACAGAGATAGCTGTGTTTGGAATTCTAAATCAAACACGGTTTGTGCTAGCTCCTTGAAACTTGACCAAATGTAGTAGTTCTAAGTTCTATCTCTATGGTTTGTTTCCTCTTGAAGTACACCATGCAGAGATTGGCGAAAAGCACTTTCGTTTGAAAGGGGTTGCCAAGCTTCCAAAAAACTACTAGTTTGCTGAAATCTCAGCAAACATTTTTTCACCAAATATTGATGATACTTGGTGGTAATGATCAGTTCACTAATCCCACTTGGCTGCCCAATTTTTATTCTTCTAGGTTCAAGCGTTCGTTTCCAGTAACAGTTTGAATTTTTAGGTTTCACTGTGTTTTCTCCTACATAGATAGCTGTGTTTGGAATTCTAAATCAAACTCGGTTTGTGCTAGCTCCTTGAAACTTGACCAAATGAAGTAGTTCTAAGTTCTATCTCTGTGGTTTGTTTCCTCTTGAAGTATCCCATGCAGAGACAGGCGAAAAACACTTTCGTTTGAAAGGGGTTGCCAAGCTTCCAAAAAACTACTAGTTTGCTGAAATCTCAGCAAACATTTTTTCACCTAAACTTGATGATACTTGGTAGTAATGATCAGTTCAATAAGCCCACTTAGCTGCCCAATTTTCACTCTTCTAGGTTCAAGCTTTCGTTTCCAGTAACACTTTGAATTTTTAGGTTTCACTCTGTTTTCTGCTATATAGATAGATGTGTTTGAAACTCTAAATCAAACACGGTTTGTGCTAGCTTCTTGAAACTTGACCAAATGAAGTAGTTCTAAGTTCTATCTGTATGGTTTTGTCCTCTTGAAGTACCCCATGCAGAGACTGGCGAAAAACACTTTCGTTTGAAAGGGGTTGCCAAGCTTCCAAAAAACTACTACTTTGCTGAAATCTCAGCAAACATTTTTTCACCAAATCTTGATGATACTTGGTGGTAATGATCAGTTCACTAATCCCACTTGGCTGCCCAATTTTCACTCTTCTAGGTTCAAGCGTTCGTTTCCAGTAACAGTTTGAATTTTTAGGTTTCGCTCTGTTTTCTCCTACATAGATAGCTGTGTTTGGAATTCTAAATCAAACACGGTTTGTGCTAGCTCCTTGAAACTTGACTAAATGAAGTAGTTCTAAGTTCTATCTCTATGGTTTGTTTCCTCTTGAAGTACACCATGCAGAGACTGGCGAAAACCACTTTCGTTTGAAAGGGGTTTCCAAGCTTCCAAAAAACTACTAGTTTGCTGAAATCTCAGCAAACATTTTTTCACCAAATCTTGATGATACTTGGTGGTAATGATCAGTTCACGAAGCCCACTTGGCTGCCCAATTTTCACTGTTCTAGGTTAAGGGGTTCGTTTCCAGTAACACTTTGAATTTTTAGTTTTCACTCTGTTTTCTCCTACATAGATAGCTGTGTTTGGAATTCTAAATCAAACACGGTTTGTGCTAGCTCCTTGAAACTTGATCAAATGAAGTAGTTCTAAGTTCTATCTCTATGGTTTGTTTCCTCTTGAAGTACACCATGCAGAGACTGGCGAAAAACACTTTTGTTTGAAACGGGTTGCCAAGCTTCCAAAAAAACTACTAGTTTGCTGAAATCTCAGCAAACATTTTTTCACCAAATCTTGATGATACTTGGTGGTAATGATCAGTTCACTAAGCCCACTTGGCTGCCCAATTTTTATTTTTCTAGGTTGAAGCATTCGTTTCCAGTAACAGTTTGAAATTTTAGGTTTCACTCTGTTTTCTCCTGCATAGATAGCTGTGTTTGGAATTCTAAATCAAACACGGTTTGAGCTAGCTCCTTGAAACTTGACCAAATCAAGTAGTTCTAAGTTCTATCTGTATGGTTTGTTTCCTATTAAAGTACCCCATGCAGAGACTGGCGAAAAACACTTTCATTGGAAAGGGGTTGCAAAGCTTCCAAAAAACTACTAGTTTGCTGAAATCTCAGCAAACATTTTTTCACCAAAACTTGATGATACTTGGTGGTAATGATCAGTTCACTAAGCCCACTTGGCTGCCCAATTTTCACTCTTCTAGGTTCAAGCGTTCGTTTCAAGTAACACTATGAATTTTTAGGTTTCACTCTGTTTTCTGCTATATAGATAGATGTGTTTGAAACTCTAAATCAAACACGGTTTGTGCTAGCTCCTTGAAACTTGACCAAATGAAGTAGTTCTAAGTTCTATCTCTGTGGTTTGTTTCCTCTTGAAGTATCCCATGCAGAGACAGGCGAAAACACTTTCGTTTGAAAGGGGTTGCCAAGCTTCCAAAAAAACTACTGGTTTGCTGAAATCTCAGCAAACATTTTTTCACCTAAACTTGATGATACATGGTAGTACTGATCAGTTCAATAAGCCCACTTGGCTGCCCAATTTTCACTCTTCTAGGTTCAAGCTTTCGTTTCCAGTAACACTTTGAATTTTTAGGTTTCACTCTGTTTTCTGCTGTATAGATAGATGTATTTGAAACTCTAAATCAAACACGGTTTGTGCTAGCTCCTTGAAACTTGACCAAATGAAGTAGTTCTAAGTTCTATCTCTATGGTTTGTTTCCTCTTGAAGTACCCCATGCAGAGACTGGCGAAAAACACTTTCGTTTGAAAGGGGTTGCCAAGCTTCCAAAAAACTACAAGTTTCCTGAAATCTCACAAATATTTTTTCACCAAATCTTGATGATACTTGGTGGTAATGATTAGTTCCCTTATCCAACTTGGCTGCCCAATTTTTATTCTTCTAGGTTGAAGCATTCATTTCCAGTAACAGTTTGAATTTTTAGGTATCACTCTGTTTTCTCCTACATAGATAGCTGTGTTTGGAATTCTAAATCAAACACGGTTTGTGCTAGCTACTTGAAACTTGACGAAATCAAGTAGTTCTAAGTTCTATCTCTATGGTTTGTTTCCTCTTGAAGTATCCCATGCAGAGAGTGGCGAAAAACACTTTCGTTTGAAAGGGGTTGCCAAGCTTCCAAAAAACTACTAGTTTGCTGAAATCTCAGCAAACATTTTTTCACCAAATCTTGATGATACTTGGTGGTAATGATCAGTTCACTAAGCACTCTTGGCTGCCCAATTTTCACTCTTCTAGGTTCAAGCGTTCGTTTCCAGTAACACTTTGAATTTTTAGGTTTAACTCTGTTTTCTCCTACATAGATAGCTGTGTTTGTAATTCTAAATCAAACACGGTTTGTGCTAGATCCTTGAAACTTGACCAAATGAAGTAGTTCTAAGTTCTATCTCTATGGTTTGTTTCCTCTTGAAGTACCCCATGCTGAGACTGGCGAAAAACACTTTCGTTTGAAAGGGGTTGCCAAGCTTCCAAAAAAACTACTAGTTTGCTGAAATCTCAGCAAACATTTTTTCACCAAATCTTGATGATACTTGGTGGTAACGATCAGTTCACTAAGCCCACATGGCTGCCCAATTTTTATTTTTCAAGGTTGAAGCATTCGTTTCCAGTAACAGTTTGAAATTTTAGGTTTCACTCAGTTTTCTCCTGCATAGATAGCTGTGTTTGGAATTCTAAATCAAACACGGTTTGAGCTAGGTCCTTGAAACTTGACCAAATGAAGTAGTTCTAAGTTCTATCTCTATGGTTTGTTTCCTATTAAAGTACCCCATGCAGAGACTGGCGAAAAACACTTTAGTTGGAAAGGGGTTGCAAAGCTTCCAAAAAAATACTAGTTTGCTGAAATCTCAGCAAACATTTTTTCACCAAAACTTGATGATACTTGGTGGTAATGATCAGTTCACTAAGCCCACTTGGCTGCCCAATTTTCACTGTTCTAGGTTCAAGCGTTCGTTTCCAGTAACACTTTGAATTTTTAGTTTTCACTCTGTTTTCTCCTACATAGATAGCTGTGTTTGGAATTCTAAATCAAACACGGTTTGTGCTAGCTCCTTGAAACTTGACCAAATGAAGTAGTTCTAAGTTCTATCTCTATGGTTTGTTTCCTCTTGAAGTACACCATGCAGAGACTGACGAAAAACACTTTCGTTTGAAAGGGGTTGCCAAGCTTCCAAAAAACTAGTAGTTTGCTGAAATCTCAGCAAACATTTTTTCACCAAATCTTGATGATACTTGGTGGTAATGACCAGTTCATTAAGCCCACTTGGCTGCCCAATTTTTATTTTTCTAGGTTGAAGCATTTGTTTCCAGTAACAGTTTGAAATTTTAGGTTTCACTCTGTTTTCTCCTGCATAGATAGCTGTGTTTGGAATTCTAAATCAAACACGGTTTGAGCTAGCTCCTTGAATCTTGACCAAATCAAGTAGTTCTAAGTTCTATCTGTATGGTTTGTTTCCTATTAAAGTACCCCATGCAGAGACTGGCGAAAAACACGTTCATTGGAAAGGGGTTGCAAAGCTTCCAAAAAACTACTAGTTTGCTGAAATCTCAGCAAACATTTTTTCACCAAATCTTGATGATACTTGGTGGTAATGATCAGTTCACTAATCCCACTTGGCTGCCCAATTTTTATTCTTCTAGGTTGAAGCATTTGTTTCCAGTAACAGTTTGAATTTTTAGGTTTCACTCTGTTCTCTCCTACATAGATAGCTGTGTTTGGAATTCTAAATCAAACACCGTTTGTGCTAGCTCCTTGAAACTTGACCAAATGAAGTAGTTCTAAATTGTATCTCTATGGTTTGTTACCTCTTGAAGTACCCCATGCAGAGACTGGCGAAAAGCACTTTCGTTTGAAAGGGGTTGCCAAGCTTCCAAAAAACTACTAGTTTGCTGAAATCTCAGCAAACATTTTTTCACCAAATCTTGATGATACTTGGTTGTAATGATCAGTTCACTAAGACTATTGGCTGCCCAATTTTCACTCTTCTAGGTTCAAGCATTCGTTTCCAGTAACACTTTGAATTTTTAGGTTTCACTCTGTTTTCTCCTACATTGATAGCTGTGTTTGGAATTCTAAATCAAACACGGTTTTTGCTAGCTCCTTGAAACTTGACAAAATGAAGTAGTTCTAAGTTCTATCTCTATGGTTTGTTTCCTCTTGAAGTACCCCATGTAGAGACTGGCGAAAAACACTTTCGTTTGAAAGGGGTTGCCAAGCTTCCAAAAAAACTACTAGTTTGCTGAAATCTCAGCAAACATTTTTTCACCTAAACTTGATGATACTTGGTTGTAATGATCAGTTCAATAAGCCCACTTGGCTGCCCAATTTTCACTCTTCTAGGTTCAAGCTTTCGTTTCCAGTAACACTTTGAATTTTTAGGTTTCACTCTGTTTTCTGCTGTATAGATAGATGTATTTGAAACTCCAAATCAAACACGGTTTGTGCTAGCTCCTTGAAACTTGACCAAATGAAGTAGTTCTAAGTTCTATCTCTATGGTTTGTTTCCTCTTGAAGTACCCCATGCAGAGACTGGCGAAAAACACTTTCGTTTGAAAGGGGTTGCCAAGCTTCCAAAAAACTACTAGTTTGCTGAAATCTCACAAACATTTTTTCACCAAATCTTGATGATACTTGGTGGTAATGATTAGTTCCCTTATCCAACTTGGCTTCCCAATTTTTATTCTTCTAGGTTGAAGCATTCGTTTCCAGTAACAGTTTGAATTTTTAGTATCACTCTGTTTTCTCCTACATAGATAGCTGTGTTTGGAATTCTAAATCAAACACGGTTTGTGCTAGCTCCTTGAAACTTGACCAAATCAAGTAGTTCTAAGTTCTATCTCTATGGTTTGTTTCCTCTTGAAGTATCCCATGCAGAGAGTGGCGAAAAACACTTTCGTTTGAAAGGGGTTGCCAAGCTTCCAAAAAACTACTAGTTTGCTGAAATCTCAGCAAACATTTTTTCACCAAATCTTGATGATACTTGGTGGTAATGATCAGTTCACTAAGCACTCTTGGCTGCCCAATTTTCACTCTTCTAGGTTCAACCGTTCGTTTCCAGTAACACTTTGAATTTTTAGGTTTAACTCTGTTTTCTCCTACATAGATAGCTGTTTTTGGAATTCTAAATCAAACACGGTTTGTGCTAGATCCTTGAAACTTGACAAAATGAAGTAGTTCTAAGTTCTATCTCTATGGTTTGTTTCCTCTTGAAGTACACCATGCAGAGACTGGCGAAAAACACTTTCGTTTGAAAGGGGTTGCCAAGCTTCCAAAAAAACTACTAGTTTGCTGAAATCTCAGCAAACATTTTTTCACCAAATCTTGATGATACTTGGTGGTAATGATCAGTTCACTAAGCCCACATGGCTGCCCAATTTTTATTTTTCTAGGTTGAAGCATTCGTTTCCAGTAACAGTTTGAAATTTTAGGTTTCACTCAGTTTTCTCCTGCATAGATAGCTGTGTTTGGAATTCTAAATCAAACACGGTTTGAGCTAGGTCCTTGAAACTTGACCAAATGCAGTAGTTCTAAGTTCTATCTCTATGGTTTGTTTCCTATTAAAGTACCCCATGCAGAGACTGGCGAAAAACACTTTAGTTGGAAAGGGGTTGCAAAGCTTCCAAAAAAATACTAGTTTGCTGAAATCTCAGCAAACATTTTTTCACCAAAACTTGATGATACTTGGTGGTAATGATCAGTTCACTAAGCCCACTTGGCTGCCCAATTTTCACTGTTCTAGGTTCAAGCGTTCGTTTCCAGTAACACTTTGAATTTTTAGTTTTCACTCTGTTTTCTCCTTCATAGATAGCTGTGTTTGGAATTCTAAATCAAACACGGTTTGTGCTAGCTCCTTGAAACGTGACCAAATGAAGTAGTTCTAACTTCTATCTCTATGGTTTGTTTCCTCTTGAAGTACACCATGCAGAGACTGACGAAAAACACTTTCGTTTGAAAGGGGTTGCCAAGCTTCCAAAAAAACTAGTAGTTTGCTGAAATCTCAGCAAACATTTTTTCACCAAATCTTGATGATACTTGGTGGTAATGACCAGTTCATTAAGCCCACTTGGCTGATCAATTTTTATTTTTCTAGTTGAAGCATTTGTTTCCAGTAACAGTTTGAAATTTTAGGTTTCACTCTGTTTTCTCCTGCATAGATAGCTGTGTTTGGAATTCTAAATCAAACACGGTTTGAGCTAGCTCCTTGAAACTTGACCAAATAAAGTAGTTCTAAGTTCTATCTGTATGGTTTGTTTCCTATTAAAGTACCCCATGCAGAGACTGGCGAAAAACACGTTCATTGGAAAGGGGTTGCAAAGCTTCCAAAAAACTACTAGTTTGCTGAAATCTCAGCAAACATTTTTTCACCAAAACTTGATGATACTTGGTGGTAATGATCAGTTCACTAATCCCACTTGGCTGCCCAATTTTTATTCTTCTAGGTTGAAGCATTCGTTTCCAGTAACAGTTTGAATTTTTAGGTTTCACTCTGTTTTCTCCTACATAGATAGCTGTGTTTGGAATTCTAAATCAAACACGGTTTGTGCTAGCTCCTTGAAACTTGACCAAATGAAGTAGTTCTAAATTGTATCTCTATGGTTTGTTTCCTCTTGAAGTACCCCATGCAGAGACTGGCGAAAAGCACTTTCGTTTGAAAGGGGTTGCCAAGCTTCAAAAACTACTAGTTTGCTGAAATCTCAGCAAACATTTTTTCACCAAATCTTGATGATACTTGGTTGTAATGATCAGTTCACTAAGACTATTGGCTGCCCAATTTTCACTCTTCTAGGTTCAAGCATTCGTTTCCAGTAACACTTTGAATTTTTAGGTTTCACTCTGTTTTCTCCTACATCGATAGCTGTGTTTGGAATTCTAAATCAAACACGGTTTTTGCTAGCTCCTTGAAACTTGACAAAATGAAGTAGTTCTAAGTTCTATCTCTATGGTTTGTTTCCTCTTGAAGTACCCCATGCAGAGACTGGCGAAAAACACTTTCGTTTGAAAGGGGTTGCCAAGCTTCCAAAAAAACTACTAGTTTGCTGAAATCTCAGCAAACATTTTTTCACCTAAACTTGATGATACTTGGTTGTAATGATCAGTTCAATAAGCCCACTTGGCTGCCCAATTTTCACTCTTCTAGATTCAAGCTTTCGTTTCCAGTAACACTTTGAATTTTTAGGTTTCACTCTGTTTTCTGCTGTATAGATAGATGTATTTGAAACTCCAAATCAAACACGGTTTGTGCTAGCTCCTTGAAACTTGACCAAATGAAGTAGTTCTAAGTTCTATCTCTATGGTTTGTTTCTTCTTGAAGTACCCATGCAGAGACTGGCGAAAAACACTTTCGTTTGAAAGGGGTTGCCAAACTTCCAAAAAACTACTAGTTTGCTGAAATCTCAGCAAACATTTTTTCACCAAATCTTGATGATACTTGGTGGTAATGATTAGTTCCCTTATCCAACTTGGCTGCCCAATTTTTATTCTTCTAGGTTGAAGCATTAGTTTCCAGTAACAGTTTGAATTTTTAGGTATCACTCTGTTTTCTCCTACATAGATAGCTGTGTTTGGAATTCTAAATCAAACACTGTTTGTGCTAGCTCCTTGAAACTTGACCAAATCAAGTAGTTCTAAGTTCTATCTCTATGGTTTGTTTCCTCTTGAAGTATCCCATGCAGAGAGTGGCGAAAAACACTTTCGTTTGAAAGGGGTTGCCAAGCTTCCAAAAAACTACTAGTTTGCTGAAATCTCAGCAAACATTTTTTCACCAAATCTTGATGATACTTGGTGGTAATGATCAGTTCACTAAGCACTCTTGGCTGCCCAATTTTCACTCTTCTAGGTTCAAGCGTTCGTTTCCAGTAACACTTTGAATTTTTAGGTTTAACTCTGTTTTCTCCTACATAGATAGCTGTTTTTGGAATTCTAAATCAAACACGGTTTGTGCTAGATCCTTGAAACTTGACCAAATGAAGTAGTTCTAAGTTCTATCTCTATGGTTTGTTTCCTCTTGAAGTACACCATGCAGAGACTGGCGAAAAACCCTTTCGTTTGAAAGGGGTTGCCAAGCTTCCAAAAAAACTACTAGTTTGCTGAAATCTCAGCAAACATTTTTTCACCAAATCTTGATGATACTTGGTGGTAATGATCAGTTCACTAAGCCCACATGGCTGCCCAATTTTTATTTTTCTAGGTTGAAGCATTCGTTTCCAGTAACAGTTTGAAATTTTAGGTTTCACTCAGTTTTCTCCTGCATAGATAGCTGTGTTTGGAATTCTAAATCAAACACGGTTTGAGCTAGGTCCTTGAAACTTGACCAAATGCAGTAGTTCTAAGTTCTATCTCTATGGTTTGTTTCCTATTAAAGTACCCCATGCAGAGACTGGCGAAAAACACTTTAGTTGGAAAGGGGTTGCAAAGCTTCCAAAAAATACTAGTTTGCTGAAATCTCAGCAAACATTTTTTCACCAAAACTTGATGATACTTGGTGGTAATGATCAGTTCACTAAGCCCACTTGGCTGCCCAATTTTCACTGTTCTAGGTTCAAGCGTTCGTTTCCAGTAACACTTTGAATTTTTAGTTTTCACTCTGTTTTCTCCTACATAGATAGCTGTGTTTGGAATTCTAAATCAAACACGGTTTGTGCTAGCTCCTTGAAACTTGACCAAATGAAGTAGTTCTAAGTTCTATCTCTATGGTTTGTTTCCTCTTGAAGTACACCATGCAGAGACTGACGAAAAACACTTTCGTTTGAAAGGGGTTGCCAAGCTTCCAAAAAAACTAGTAGTTTGCTGAAATCTCAGCAAACATTTTTTCACCAAATCTTGATGATACTTGGTGGTAATGACCAGTTCATTAAGCCCACTTGGCTGCCCAATTTTTATTTTTCTAGGTTGAAGCATTTGTTTCCAGTAACAGTTTGAAATTTTAGGTTTCACTCTGTTTTCTCCTGCATAGATAGCTGTGTTTGGAATTCTAAATCAAACACGGTTTGAGCTAGCTCCTTGAAACTTGACCAAATAAAGTAGTTCTAAGTTCTATCTGTATGGTTTGTTTCCTATTAAAGTACCCCATGCAGAGACTTTCGAAAAACACGTTCATTGGAAAGGGGTTGCAAAGCTTCCAAAAAACTACTAGTTTGCTGAAATCTCAGCAAACATTTTTTCACCAAAACTTGATGATACTTGGTGGTAATGATCAGTTCACTAATCCCACTTGGCTGCCCAATTTTTATTCTTCTAGGTTGAAGCATTCGTTTCCAGTAACAGTTTGAATTTTTAGGTTTCACTCTGTTTTCTCCTACATAGATAGCTGTGTTTGGAATTCTAAATCAAACACGGTTTGTGCTAGCTCCTTGAAACTTGACCAAATGAAGTAGTTCTAAATTGTATCTCTATGGTTTGTTTCCTCTTGAAGTACCCCATGCAGAGACTGGCGAAAAGCACTTTCGTTTGAAAGGGGTTGCCAAGCTTCCAAAAAACTACTAGTTTGCTGAAATCTCAGCAAACATTTTTTCACCAAATCTTGATGATACTTGGTTGTAATGATCAGTTCACTAAGACTATTGGCTGCCCAATTTTCACTCTTCTAGGTTCAAGCATTCGTTTCCAGTAACACTTTGAATTTTTAGGTTTCACTCTGTTTTCTCCTACATCGATAGCTGTGTTTGGAATTCTAAATCAAACACGGTTTTTGCTAGCTCCTTGAAACTTGACAAAATGAAGTAGTTCTAAGTTCTATCTCTATGGTTTGTTTCCTCTTGAAGTACCCCATGCAGAGACTGGCGAAAAACACTTTCGTTTGAAAGGGTTGCCAAGCTTCCAAAAAAAACTACTAGTTTGCTGAAATCTCAGCAAACATTTTTTCACCTAAACTTGATGATACTTGGTTGTAATGATCAGTTCAATAAGCCCACTTGGCTGCCCAATTTTCACTCTTCTAGATTCAAGCTTTCGTTTCCAGTAACACTTTGAATTTTTAGGTTTCACTCTGTTTTCTGCTGTATAGATAGATGTATTTGAAACTCCAAATCAAACACGGTTTGTGCTAGCTCCTTGAAACTTGACCAAATGAAGTAGTTCTAAGTTCTATCTCTATGGTTTGTTTCCTCTTGAAGTACCCCATGCAGAGACTGGCGAAAAACACTTTCGTTTGAAAGGGGTTGCCAAGCTTCCAAAAAACTACTAGTTTGCTGAAATCTCAGCAAACATTTTTTCACCAAATCTTGATGATACTTGGTGGTAATGATTAGTTCCCTTATCCAACTTGGCTGCCCAATTTTTATTCTTCTAGGTTGAAGCATTAGTTTCCAGTAACAGTTTGAAATTTTAGGTATCACTCTGTTTTCTCCTACATAGATAGCTGTGTTTGGAATTCTAAATCAAACACGGTTTGTGCTAGCTCCTTGAAACTTGACCAAATCAAGTAGTTCTAAGTTCTATCTCTATGGTTTGTTTCCTCTTGAATTATCCCATGCAGAGAGTGGCGAAAAACACTTTCGTTTGAAAGGGGTTGCCAAGCTTCCAAAAAACTACTAGTTTGCTGAAATCTCAGCAAACATTTTTTCACCAAATCTTGATGATACTTGGTGGTAATGATCAGTTCACTAAGCACTCTTGGCTGCCCAATTTTCACTCTTCTAGGTTCAAGCGTTCGTTTCCAGTAACACTTTGAATTTTTAGGTTTAACTCTGTTTTCTCCTACATAGATAGCTGTTTTTGGAATTCTAAATCAAACACGGTTTGTGCTAGATCCTTGAAACTTGACCAAATGAAGTAGTTCTAAGTTCTATCTCTATGGTTTGTTTCCTCTTGAAGTACACCATGCAGAGACTGGCGAAAAACACTTTCGTTTGAAAGGGGTTGCCAAGCTTCCAAAAAAACTACTAGTTTGCTGAAATCTCAGCAAACATTTTTTCACCAAATCTTGATGATACTTGGTGGTAATGATCAGTTCACTAAGCCCACATGGCTACCCAATTTTTATTTTTCTAGGTTGAAGCATTCGTTTCCAGTAACAGTTTGAAATTTTAGGTTTCACTCAGTTTTCTCCTGCATAGATAGCTGTGTTTGGAATTCTAAATCAAACACGGTTTGAGCTAGGTCCTTGAAACTTGACCAAATGCAGTAGTTCTAAGTTCTATCTCTATGGTTTGTTTCCTATTAAAGTACCCCATGCAGAGACTGGCGAAAAACACTTTAGTTGGAAAGGGGTTGCAAAGCTTCCAAAAAAATACTAGTTTGCTGAAATCTCAGCAAACATTTTTTCACCAAAACTTGATGATACTTGGTGGTAATGATCAGTTCACTAAGCCCACTTGGCTGCCCAATTTTCACTGTTCTAGGTTCAAGCGTTCGTTTCCAGTAACACTTTGAATTTTTAGTTTTCACTCTGTTTTCTCCTACATAGATAGCTGTGTTTGGAATTCTAAATCAAACACGGTTTGTGCTACCTCCTTGAAACTTGACCAAATGAAGTAGTTCTAAATTCTATCTCTATGGTTTGTTTCCTCTTGAAGTACACCATGCAGAGACTGGCGAAAAACACTTTCGTTTGAAAGGGGTTGCCAAGCTTACAAAAAAACTACTAGTTTGCTGAAATCTCAGCAAACATTTTTTCACCAAAACTTGATGATACTTGGTGGTAATGATCAGTTCACTAAGCCCACTTGGCTGCCCAATTTTCACTCTTCTAGGTTCAAGCGTTCGTTTCAAGTAACACTTTTGAATTTTTAGGTTTCACTCTGTTTTCTGCTATATAGATAGATGTGTTTGAAACTCTAAATCAAACACGGTTTGTGCTAGCTCCTTGAAACTTGACCAAATGAAGTAGTTCTAAGTTCTATCTCTATAGTTTGTTTCCTCTTGAAGTATCCCATGCAGAGACTGGCGAAAAACACTTTCGTTTGAAAGGGGTTGCCAAGCTTCCAAAAAACTACTAGTTTGCTGAAATCTCAGCAAACATTTTTTCACCAAATCTTGATGATACTTGGTGGTAATGATCAGTTCACTAATCCCACTTGGCTGCCCAATTTTTATTCTTCTAGGTTGAAGCATTCGTTTCCAGTAACAGTTTGAATTTTTAGGTTTCACTCTGTTTTCTCCTACATAGATAGCTGTGTTTGGAATTCTAAATCAAACACCGTTTGTGCAAGCTCCTTGAAACTTGACCAAATGAAGTAGTTCTAAATTCTATCTCTATGGTTTGTTTCCTCTTGAAGTACCCCATGCAGAGACTGGCGAAAAGCACTTTCGTTTGAAAGGGGTTGCCAAACTTCCAAAAAACTACTAGTTTGCTGAAATCTCAGCAAACATTTTTTCACCAAATCTTGATGATACTTGGTTGTAATGATCAGTTCACTAAGACTCTTGGCTGCCCAATTTTCACTCTTCTAGGTTCAAGCATTCGTTTCCAGTAACACTTTGAATTTTTAGGTTTCACTCTGTTTTCTCCTACATCGATAGCTGTGTTTGGAATTCTAAATCAAACACGGTTTTTGCTAGCTCCTTGAAACTTGACAAAATGAAGTAGTTCTAAGTTCTATCTCTATGGTTTGTTTCCTCTTGAAGTACCCCATGCAGAGACTGGCGAAAAACACTTTCGTTTGAAAGGGGTTGCCAAGCTTCCAAAAAACTACTAGTTTGCTGAAATCTCAGCAAACATTTTTTCACCAAATCTTGATGATACTTGGGGGTAATGATCAGTTCACTAATCGCACTTGGCTGCCTAATTTTTATTTTTCTAGGTTCAAGCGTTCGTTTCCAGTAACAGTTTGAATTTTTAGGTTTCACTCTGTTTTCTCCTACATAGATAGCTGTGTTTGGAATTCTAAATCAAACACGGTTTGTGCTAGCTCCTTGAAACTTGACCAAATGTAGTAGTTCTAAGTTCTATCTCTATGGTTTGTTTCCTCTTGAAGTACACCATGCAGAGATTGGCGAAAAGCACTTTCGTTTGAAATGGGTTGCCAAGCTTCCAAAAAACTACTAGTTTGCTGAAATCTCAGCAAATATTTTTTCACCAAATATTGATGATACTTGGTGGTAATGATCAGTTCACTAATCCCACTTGGCTGCCAATTTTTATTCTTCTAGGTTCAAGCGTTCGTTTCCAGTAACAGTTTGAATTTTTAGGTTTCACTCTGTTTTCTCCTACATAGATAGCTGTGTTTGGAATTCTAAATCAAACACGGTTTGTGCTAGCTCCTTGAAACTTGACCAAATGAAGTAGTTCTAAGTTCTATCTCTGTGGTTTGTTTCCTCTTGAAGTATCCCATGCAGAGACAGGCGAAAAACACTTTCGTTTGAAAGGGGATGCCAAGCTTCCAAAAAACTACTAGTTTGCTGAAATCTCAGCAAACATTTTTTTCACCTAAACTTGATGATACTTGGTAGTAATGATCAGTTCAATAAGCCCACTTGGCTGCCCAATTTTCACTCTTCTAGGTTCAAGCTTTCGTTTCCAGTAACACTTTGAATTTTTAGGTTTCACTCTGTTTTCTGCTATATAGATAGATGTGTTTGAAACTCTAAATCAAACACGGTTTGTGCTAGCTTCTTGAAACTTGACCAAATGAAGTAGTTCTAAGTTCTATCTCTATGGTTTTGTCCTCTTGAAGTACCCCATGCAGAGACTGGCGAAAAACACTTTCGTTTGAAAGGGGTTGCCAAGCTTCCAAAAAACTACTACTTTGCTGAAATCTCAGCAAACATTTTTTCACCAAATCTTGATGATACTTGGTGGTAATGATCAGTTCACTAATCCCACTTGGCTGCCCAATTTTTATTCTTCTATATTCAAGCGTTCGTTTCCAGTAACAGTTTGAATTTTTACGTTTCGCTCTGTTTTCTCCTACATAGATAGCTGTGTTTGGAATTCTAAATCAAGCATGGTTTGTGCTAGCTCCTTGAAACTTGACTAAATGAAGTAGTTCTAAGTTCTATCTCTATGGTTTGTTTCCTCTTGAAGTACACCATGCAGAGACTGGCAAAAAACACTTTCGTTTGAAAGGGGGTGCCAAGCTTACAAAACACTACTAGTTTGCTGAAATCTCAGCAAACATTTTTTCACCAAATCTTGATGATACTTGGTGGTAATGATCAGTTCACTAAGCCCACTTGGCTGCCCAATTTTCACTCTTCTAGGTTCAAGCGTTCGTTTCCAGTAACACTTTGAATTTTTAGGTTTCACTCTGTTTTCTCCTACATAGATAGCTGTGTTTGGAATTCTAAATCAAACGCGGTTTGTGCTAGCTCCTTGAAACTTGATCAAATGAAGTAGTTCTAAGTTCTATCTCTATGGTTTGTTTCCTCTTGAAGTACACCATGCAGAGACTGGCGAAAAACACTTTTGTTTTAAAGGGGTTGCCAAGCTTCCAAAAAAACTACTAGTTTGCTGAAATCTCAGCAAACATTTTTTCACCAAATCTTGATGATACTTGGTGGTAATGATCAGTTCACTAAGCCCACTTGGCTGCCCAATTTTTATTTTTCTAGGTTCAAGAATTCGTTTCCAGTAACAGTTTGAAATTTTAGGTTTCACTCTGTTTTCTCCTGCATAGATAGCTGTGTTTGGAATTCTAAATCAAACACGGTTTGAGCTAGCTCCTTGAAACTTGACCAAATCAAGTACCTCTACGTTCTATCTGTATGGTTTGTTTCCTATTAAAGTACCCCATGCAGAGACTGGCGAAAAACACTTTCATTGGAAAGGGGTTGCAAAGCTTCCAAAAAACTACTAGTTTGCTGAAATCTCAGCAAACATTTTTTCACCTAAACTTGATGATACTTGGTGGTAATGATCAGTTCACTAAGAACACTTGGCTGCCCAATTTTCACTCTTCTAGGTACAAGCGTTCGTTTCAAGTAACACTATGAATTTTTAGTTTTCACTCTGTTTTCTGCTATATAGATAGATGTGTTTGAAACTCTAAATCGAACACGTTTTGTGCTAGCTCCTTGAAACTTGACCAAATGAAGTAGTTCTAAGTTCTATCTCTGTGGTTTGTTTCCTCTTGAAGTATCCCATGCAGAGACAGGCGAAAAACACTTTCGTTTGAAAGGGGTTGCCAAGCTTCCAAAAAACTACTAGTTTGCTGAAATCTCAGCAAACATTTTTTCACCTAAACTTGATGATACTTGGTAGTAATGATCAGTTCAATAAGCCCACTTGGCTGCCCAATTTTCACTCTTCTAGGTTCAAGCTTTCGTTTCCAGTAACACTTTGAATTTTTATTTTTCACTCTGTTTTCTGCTGTATAGATAGATGTATTTGAAACTCTAAATCAAACACGGTTTGTGCTAGCTCCTTGAAACTTGACCAAATGAAGTAGTTCTAAGTTCTATCGCTATGGTTTGTTTCCTCTTGAAGTACCCCATGCAGAGACTGGCGAAAAACACTTTCGTTTGAAAGGGGTTGCCAAGCTTCCAAAAAACTACTAGTTTGCTGAAATCTCACAAACATTTTTTCACCAAATCTTGATGATACTTGGTGGTAATGATTAGTTCCCTTATCCAACTTGGCTGCCCAATTTTTATTCTTCTAGGTTGAAGCATTCGTTTCCAGTAACAGTTTGAATTTTTAGGTATCACTCTGTTTTCTCCTACATAGATAGCTGTGTTTGGAATTCTAAATCAAACACGGTTTGTGATAGCTCCTTGAAACTTGACCAAATCAAGTAGTTCTAAGTTCTATCTCTATGGTTTGTTTCCTCTTGAAGTATCCCATGCAGAGAGTGGCGAAAAACACTTTCGTTTGAAAGGGGTTGCCAAGCTTCCAAAAAACTACTAGTTTGCTGAAATCTCAGCAAACATTTTTTCACCAAATCTTGATGATACTTGGTGGTAATGATCAGTTCACTAAGCACTCTTGGCTGCCCTATTTTCACTCTTCTAGGTTCAAGCGTTCGTTTCCAGTAACACTTTGAATTTTTAGGTTTAACTCTGTTTTCTCCTACATAGATAGCTGTGTTTGGAATTCTAAATCAAACACGGTTTGTGCTAGATCCTTGAAACTTGACCAAATGAAGTAGTTCTAAGTTCTATCTCTATGGTTTGTTTCCTCTGAAGTACACCATGCAGAGACTGGCGAAAAACACTTTCGTTTGAAAGGGGTTGCCAAGCTTCCAAAAAAACTACTAGTTTGCTGAAATCTCAGCAAACATTTTTTCACCAAATCTTGATGATACTTGGTGGTAATGATCAGTTCACTAAGCCCACATGGCTGCCCAATTTGTATTTTTCTAGGTTGACGCATTCGTTTCCAGTAACAGTTTGAAAATTTAGGTTTCACTCTGTTTTCTCCTACATAGATAGCTGTTTGGAATTCTAAATCAAACACGGTTTGTGCTAGCTCTTTGAAACTTGACCAAATGAAGTAGTTCTAAGTTCTATCTCTATGGTTTGTTTCCTATTAAAGTACCCCATGCAGAGACTGGCGAAAACACTTTAGTTGGAAAGGGGTTGCCATCTTCCAAAAAACTACTAGTTTGCTGAAATCTCAGCAAACATTTTTTCACCAAATATTGATGATACTTGGTGGTAATGATCAGGTCACTAAGCCCCCTTGGCTGCCCAATTTTCAATCTTCTAGGTTCAAGCATTCGTTTCCAGTAACACTTTGAATTTTTAGGTTTCACTCTGTTTTCTCCTACATAGATAGCTGTGTTTGGAATTCTAAATCAAACACGGTTTGTGCTAGCTCCTTGAAACTTGACCAAATGAAGTAGTTCTAAGTTCTATCTCTATGGTTTGTTTCCTCTTGAAGTACCCCATGCAGAGACTGGCGAAAAACACTTTCGTTTGAAAGGGGTTGCCAAGCTTCCAAAAAACTACTAGTTTGCTGAAATCTCAGCAAACATTTTTTCACCAAATCTTGATGATACTTGGTGGTAATGATCAGTTCACTAGTCCCACCTGGCTGCCCAATTTTTATTCTTCTAGGTTCAAGCGTTCTTTTCCAGTAACAGTTTGAATTTTTATTTTTCACTCTGTTTTCTCCTACATAGATAGCTGTGTTTGGAATTCTAAATCAAACACGGTTTGTGCTAGCTCCTTGAAACTTGACCAAATGAAGTAGTTCTAAGTTCTATCTCTATGGTTTGTTTCCTCTTGAAGTACACCATGCAGAGACTGGCGAAAAACACTTTCGTTTGAAAGGGGTTGCCAAGCTTCCAAAAAACTACTAGTTTGCTGAAATCTCAGCAAACATTTTTTAACCAAACCTTGATGATACTTGGTGGTAATGATCAGTTCACTAAGCCCACTTGGCTGCCCAATTTTCACTGTTCTAGGTTCAAGCGTTCGTTTCCAGTAACACTTTGAATTTTTAGTTTTCACTCTGTTTTCTCCTACATAGATAGCTGTGCTTGGAATTCTAAATCAAACACGGTTTGTGCTAGCTCCTTGAAACTTGACCAAATGAAGTAGTTCTAAGTTCTATATCTATGGTTTGTTTCCTCTTGAAGTACACCATGCAGAGACTGGCGAAAAACACTTTCGTTTGAAAGGGGGTGCCAAGCTTACAAAAAAACTACTAGTTTGCTGAAATCTCAGCAAACATTTTTTCACCAAAACTTGATGATACTTGGTGGTAATGATCAGTTCACTAAGCCCACTTGGCTGCCCAATTTTCACTCTTCTAGGTTCAAGCGTTCGTTTCAAGTAACACTTTGAATTTTTAGGTTTCACTCTGTTTTCTGCTATATAGATAGATGTGTTTGAAACTCTAAATCAAACACGGTTTGTGCTAGCTCCTTGAAACTTGACCAAATGAAGTAGTTCTAAGTTCTATCTCTATAGTTTGTTTCCTCTTGAAGTATCCCATGCAGAGACTGGCGAAAAACACTTTCGTTTGAAAGGGGTTGCCAAGCTTCCAAAAAACTACTAGTTTGCTGAAATCTCAGCAAACATTTTTTCACCAAATCTTGATGATACTTGGTGGTAATGATCAGTTCACTAATCCCACTTGGCTGCCCAATTTTTATTCTTCTAGGTTGAAGCATTCGTTTCCAGTAACAGTTTGAATTTTTAGGTTTCACTCTGTTTTCTCCTACATAGATAGCTGTGTTTGGAATTCTAAATCAAACACCGTTTGTGCTAGCTCCTTGAAACTTGACCAAATGAAGTAGTTCTAAATTCTATCTCTATGGTTTGTTTCCTCTTGAAGTACCCCATGCAGAGACTGGCGAAAAGCACTTTCGTTTGAAAGGGGTTGCCAAGCTTCCAAAAAACTACTAGTTTGCTGAAATCTCAGCAAACATTTTTTCACCAAATCTTGATGATACTTGGTTGTAATGATCAGTTCACTAAGACTCTTGGCTGCCCAATTTTCACTCTTCTAGGTTCAAGCATTCGTTTCCAGTAACACTTTGAATTTTTAGGTTTCACTCTGTTTTCTCCTACATCGATAGCTGTGTTTGGAATTCTAAATCAAACACGGTTTTTGCTAGCTCCTTGAAACTTGACAAAATGAAGTAGTTCTAAGTTCTATCTCTATGGTTTGTTTCCTCTTGAAGTACCCCATGCAGAGACTGGCGAAAAACACTTTCGTTTGAAAGGGGTTGCCAAGCTTCCAAAAAACTACTAGTTTGCTGAAATCTCAGCAAACATTTTTTCACCAAATCTTGATGATACTTGGTGGTAATGATCAGTTCACTAATCGCACTTGGCTGCCTAATTTTTATTTTTCTAGGTTCAAGCGTTCGTTTCCAGTAACAGTTTGAATTTTTAGGTTTCACTCTGTTTTCTCCTACATAGATAGCTGTGTTTGGAATTCTAAATCAAACACGGTTTGTGCTAGCTCCTTGAAACTTGACCAAATGTAGTAGTTCTAAGTTCTATCTCTATGGTTTGTTTCCCCTTGAAGTACCCCATGCAGAGACTGGCGAAAAGCACTTTCGTTTGAAATGGGTTGCCAAGCTTCCAAAAAACTACTAGTTTGCTGAAATCTCAGCAAATATTTTTTCACCAAATATTGATGATACTTGGTGGTAATGATCAGTTCACTAATCCCACTTGGCTGCCAATTTTTATTCTTCTAGGTTCAAGCGTTCGTTTCCAGTAACAGTTTGAATTTTTAGGTTTCACTCTGTTTTCTCCTACATAGACAGCTGTGTTTGGAATTCTAAATCAAACACGCTTTGTGCTAGCTCCTTGAAACTTGACCAAATGAAGTAGTTCTAAGTTCTATCTCTGTGGTTTGTTTCCTCTTGAAGTATCCCATGCAGAGACAGGCGAAAAACACTTTCGTTTGAAAGGGGTTGCCAAGCTTCCAAAAAACTACTAGTTTGCTGAAATCTCAGCAAACATTTTTTCACCTAAACTGGATGATACTTGGTAGTAATGATCAGTTCAATAAGCCCACTTGGCTGCCCAATTTTCACTCTTCTAGGTTCAAGCTTTCGTTTCCAGTAACACTTTGAATTTTTAGGTTTCACTCTGTTTTCTGCTATATAGATAGATGTGTTTGAAACTCTAAATCAAACACGGTTTGTGCTAGCTTCTTGAAACTTGACCAAATGAAGTAGTTCTAAGTTCTATCTCTATGGTTTTGTCCTCTTGAAGTACCCCATGCAGAGACTGGCGAAAAACACTTTCATTTGAAAGGGGTTGCCAAGCTTCCAAAAAACTACTACTTTGCTGAAATCTCAGCAAACATTTTTTCACCAAATCTTGATGATACTTGGTGGTAATGATCAGTTCACTAATCCCACTTGGCTGCCCAATTTTTATTCTTCTATGTTCAAGCGTTCGTTTCCAGTAACAGTTTGAATTTTTAGGTTTCGCTCTGTTTTCTCCTACATAGATAGCTGTGTTTGGAATTCTAAATCAAGCATGGTTTGTGCTAGCTCCTTGAAACTTGACTAAATGAAGTAGTTCTAAGTTCTATCTCTATGGTTTGTTTCCTCTTGAAGTACACCATGCAGAGACTTTCGAAAACCACTTTTGTTTGAAAGGGCTTGCCAAGCTTCCAAAACACTACTAGTTTGCTGAAATCTCAGCAAACATTTTTTCACCAAATCTTGATGATACTTGGTGGTAATGATCAGTTCACTAAGCCCACTTGGCTGCCCAATTTTCACTCTTCTAGGTTCAAGCGTTCGTTTCCAGTAACACTTTGAATTTTTAGGTTTCACTCTGTTTTCTCCTACATAGATAGCTGTGTTTGGAATTCTAAATCAAACACGGTTTGTGCTAGCTCCTTGAAACTTGATCAAATGAAGTAGTTCTAAGTTCTATCTCTATGGTTTGTTTCCTCTTGAAGAACACCATGCAGAGACTGGCGAAAAACACTTTTGTTTGAAAGTGGTTGCCAAGCTTCCAAAAAAACTACTAGTTTGCTGAAATCTCAGAAAACATTTTTTCACCAAATCTTGATGATACTTGGTGGTAATGATCAGTTCACTAAGCCCACTTGGCTGCCCAATTTTTATTTTTCTAGGTTGAAGCATTCGTTTCCAGTAACAGTTTGAAATTTTAGGTTTCACTCTGTTTTCTCCTGCATAGATAGCTGTGTTTGGAATTCTAAATCAAACACGGTTTGAGCTAGCTCCTTGAAACTTGACCAAATCAAGTACCTCTAAGTTCTATCTGTATGGTTTGTTTCCTATTAAAGTACCCCATGCAGAGACTGGCGAAAAACACTTTCATTGGAAAGGGGTTGCAAAGCTTCCAAAAAACTACTAGTTTGCTGAAATCTCAGCAAACATTTTTTCACCTAAACTTGATGATACTTGGTGGTAATGATCAGTTCACTAAGCCCACTTGGCTGCCCAATTTTCACTCTTCTAGGTTCAAGCGTTCGTTTCAAGTAACACTATGAATTTTTAGTTTTCACTCTGTTTTCTGCTATATAGATAGATGTGTTTGAAACTCTAAATCGAACACGGTTTGTGCTAGCTCCTTGAAACTTGACCAAATGAAGTAGTTCTAAGTTCTATCTCTGTGGTTTGTTTCCTCTTGAAGTATCCCATGCAGAGACAGGCGAAAAACACTTTCGTTTGAAAGGGGTTGCCAAGCTTCCAAAAAACTACTAGTTTGCTGAAATCTCAGCAAACATTTTTTCACCTAAACTTGATGATACTTGGTAGTAATGATCAGTTCAATAAGCCCACTTGGCTGCCCAATTTTCACTCTTCTAGGTTCAAGCTTTCGTTTCCAGTAACACTTTGAATTTTTATTTTTCACTCTGTTTTCTGCTGTATAGATAGATGTATTTGAAAGTCTAAATCAAACACGGTTTGTGCTAGCTCCTTGAAACTTGACCAAATGAAGTAGTTCTAAGTTCTATCTCTATGGTTTGTTTCCTCTTGACGTACCCCATGCAGAGACTGGCGAAAAACACTTTCGTTAGAAAGGGGTTGCCAAGCTTCCAAAAAACTACTAGTTTGCTGAAATCTCACAAACATTTTTTCACCAAATCTTGATGATACTTGGTGGTAATGATTAGTTCCCTTATCCAACTTGGCTGCCCAATTTTTATTCTTCTAGGTTGAAGCATTCGTTTCCAGTAACAGTTTGAATTTTTAGGTATCACTCTGTTTTCTCCTACATAGATAGCTGTGTTTGGAATTCTAAATCAAACAGGGTTTGTGATAGCTCCTTGAAACTTGACCAAATCAAGTAGTTCTAAGTTCTATCTCTATGGTTTGTTTCCTCTTGAAGTATCCCATGCAGAGAGTGGCGAAAAACACTTTCGTTTGAAAGGGGTTGCCAAG